>NC_022033.1:2614126-2623147 GCF_000317375.1 Microtus ochrogaster | reverse complement strand
AAAAAAAAAAAAAAAAAAAAAAAAAGAGTCAGTGGCAGGCCATTTTTGCTGCTCTCTTGGTCACATGCTCACCTCAATCATTTTCCTTTCTTGGGTAAAGAAAAAGATATCAATCAATGCATGTTGACAACCTTCAACACCCCAGCACTGTGGGCCCCTGCAGGAAGTTTACACAGACAGACCATTACCATAGCCCTTCATTGTCGAAAGAGCACCAGGAGCCACGGCAAAGAGCATACCAGGCCCCAGTGTCTGCTTGGTTTGATTGCTGAGACACCGCTGCTTGCTTCTGATGCTTTTTGCTTAAGCATTTTAAAAATAATTTTCTGTCTTTAAGACAGTTCAATTCTAGCTTAAGCTTCTGTATCCGTCTCTTAAATAAAAATACATTTACTTGTAAACCACAATGCTATTATTAGACTTAACAAAATAAACATTCTCCCTTAATACTGTCTGACAGCAAGTCCACATTCAGGCTTCTTGAGCGCCTTGAAAATGTCTTTTTATAATTGCTATAGTCAAACCAAACCAGCAATGGCACATCTCATCCATGGTTACTACAGCAGCCTCTAGGAGCATCTGTCTTTTTCTACATGCCACTGCTGAGTTGGGGACCTGGATGGTTTTACTACACAGTAGCCCTGCGATGGAGCTGTGATTATCTTCATTTTCCAGTGAGAATATGGGTGCTCAAAGAACTCACAGAGCTTCAGGTGGTTGCTGGGGTCTCAGCATTGCCAGTGTCTGAGTGAAGATTAATTTCCGGGCCAAGTTCTCTCTGCTGTCCCCTGTATTGTTGAAAGAGGAGGCAGAGGCAGGCAGACATCTTTGGGTTCAAGGCCAACCAAGGCTACTTAGTGAGGCCCTGTCTAAAAAAAAAAAAAATGGAGAGAGAGAGAGAGAAAAGAGAGAGAGAGAGAGAGAGAGAGAGAGAGAGAGAGAGAGAGAAACAAGAGAGGAAGTGTTATTGGGCACAGTGCTGAACTATAATCCTCATCAAAGGAAAACCAAACAGAAAAAGAGACAGAGGAGCTGAAGGGCTAAAAACATTAAATTTTTTTCTTTCAATTTTGAAAAAAATCAAATAATATATGTATGTATAAAGTTTTCAACAAAAAAATTGGGGACAGTACACATGATAGAGTGACATCAGCTATCCATTCTGTGCCAGACAGAGTCTCTCTAGGACACAAGAGCAGGACGTCAAGGCCTCCAAAAGCACGGGTGCTCAGAAGCTTACAACAGGCTCACGGAGGCTGCCCACGGCCCCTTGAGAGGCGCATGCGCTGTCTGTCACTTCCTCTGCAGAGCGGTACTGGAGGACTTAACCAGGACACACAATGGCCACTGTCACGTGAGAGGCCGGGCTCACAAGGCTCCTCCCTCCATCAGTTCTTTTAGTCCAGGTTGCTTTGTGAGAAACTTGAGCAGAAGTTTCCCTGACAGCAAACGCCTGCAGATAAAAGCTCAATAGCTCTGAGAATTGAGTTAGAGGCTCTTCCCTCAGCACCCACCAAGGGTGCAATTGAATTTCAAAATTCTATTTCTTGTGTATTGCCAAGACTTAGGAATTCCATTTTGAAATCCTGAGGCCTGATGAATGCACTTTCAAAATTCAGCTCCCACGCCTATGGTTGTTACCAGGAGAGATGAACCTCCAGAGGGTCTCACTGTTTTCTTTCAGATCTGGTGGCCGCTTAGAGTGAGCTCAGATTGCCACAAAGAAACCCTACAACCCAGCACTCCAGACAAGCAGGCGGAGGACCTGTGGCCCAATGAGAAGGCTGCAAAACCAAAGCCCCAACACAGGCTCCATAAAGGGAGAAACATCAGCTGCTGGAAGTCTGGACAGAGAGAGAAAACATCCTGCTGCTCAGTTTTTGAAAGGAGTCTGGGTCTGGGTCTGGGTCTGGGTCCTGGGTCTGGGTCTGGGTCTGGGTCTGGGTCCTGGGTCTGGGTCCTGGGTCCTGGGTCTGGGTCTACGTCCTGGGTCTGGGTTTGGGTCTGGGGCTGAGGCTGGGGCTGGGGCTGAGGTTGTGGTTGGGGCTGTGGCTGAGGCTGGCGCTGTGGCTGAGGTTGTGGCTGTGACTAAGGTTGTGGTTGTGGTTGTGGCTGTGACTAAGGTTGTGGTTGTGGTTGTGGCTGTGACTAAGGTTGTGGTTGGGGCTGTGGCTGTGGTTGTGGCTGTGACCGAGGCTGGGGCTGTGTCTGAGGTTGTGGCTGTGGCTGGTACTGGCGCTGAGCTGGTTAAGTGTTTGCCTGCCATGAACCAAGCCCTGGGTTTGGTCCCCAACACTGCATAACCTGGGCAAAATGAAATCTGAGCATTTGAGAGGGAGATGTCAGGAAGAGAAGTTCATGATCGTCTTTGGTCATGTACAGAGTGAATTCCAGGCCAGGCTGGACTATAGGATAACCTGGACTATATGATAATCTGCCCCCCCCCAAAAAAAAAAATAAAGTTTGGAACTAGAGAAAAGCATCAGCAGGTAAGATGTGCACTGCTCTCCTAGAGAACCAAGTCCAGCTCCCCACACCCTCATTAAAACTGCTTATACCGCCAGCTGCAGGGATCTGATGCCTCTTCTGGCCTCTATGAACATCTGAATTCACATGTGTATGTTCACACACACACACACACAATATGTACACATATAAAAATAAGTGTTAGTTTATGCTTTTGTTGGCTTTTGTTTGGTTGGTTGGTTTTGTTTTGCTTTTGTTTGGGGGGTTTTATTTATTTATTTGGTTTTTGGGGACAAGGTTTCTCTGTGTAGCAGCCCTGGCTGTCCTGGAACTAGCTCTGTAGACCAGGCTGGCCTCAAATACACAGAGATCCACCTGCCTCTGCCTCCTAAGTGCTGGGACTAAGGGTGTGCAGTACCACTGCCCAGCAAAAATAAGTATGTTTTAAAGTCTTCAATCATTAGGCTAATTTTTTTTAAAAAAAAAAATTCCCAGTGAGTGGGCTTTCTTTTTATAGCGGAGCTGAGAAGATGTGCACAGCCAGCCATGTGCACAGCCAGCCGTGTGCACAGCCAGCCATGTGCACAGCCAGCCGTATGTACAGCCAGGAATGTGTACAGCCAGCTCTGTGCACAGCCAGCCATGTGCACAGCCAGCCATGTGCACAGCCAGCCATGTGCACAGCCAGCCGTGTGTACAGCCAGGCATGTGTACAGCCAGGCATGTGCACAGCCAGCCGTGTGCACAGCCAGGCATGTGTACAGCCAGCCATTTATACAGCCAGCACAGGAGAAGGTCACTCCACCTTTGATAAAGAAGGTCATTTGTGAGAGATTTGATGAGAAAGCCAGGGGAAGGGGCCTAGGTGATTTTCTCTCTAAAATGGCAAGCCACGTTGACTGATGCTGTCGTGGATGCATCTGCAAGTCCCGAGATGAGACCACATCTGACCCTCACGTCCCCACTGCATCTCTAGAGCCTCTCCAGCATTGCAGGTCAACCCACTTCCACGGAGAATACAAAGATCCACATAGAGGAAAGGAGTGAAACCTCCAGCTGACGTGGGTTTGAGCTCAGCTTCCCAGGAAGGGTGCCCTGTTGCTCTGGCTCTGGTGTTTCTATCCTGGGGGTTTTTACTCATGGGGCCTCATCTCAGTTCACACTGAGAACGCTGAAGCATAGCCAGGCTTGACGGCTGTCATGGTCTTAGTATGAACTGCTTCCCCACCAAAGGCCTTGATTGAACACTTGGTCCACAGAAGATCTCGCTGCTTTGTGAGGTTGTAGGACCTTTGGGATGTCAGGATTCGCTGGTGTGGCCCTAGGGAGGAAGACCACAGGGCTATAATCCAGCTCCGAGGCTGTCTCCTCTCTGGTCCCTGGTCTGCCAGGCTGTGAGGAATCTGTGGGTCCTCCACCCCCTCCACCCCCCTCCCCTTAACCAGGATATCGCACCAACTAAATTCAGTAATCAGAGATGGTAAGTGCTCTAACACAAAGATGTGGCCCCTGAGCCTCCCCAGGTGGCCAAGGCTTTTTCCTTTGCCCTGACTTTCCGTGGTGAAGACTGATTGCTGAAGATGCAGCCCCAAATTTGTCCATGGGGAAATCAATAACAAATCAAGCAGCTATTCACTCAGATTTATTGGCATAACCAGGTGAGGCAGCCAAAAATCCCCAAGAGTGGGTTGTTGATTAAGAGTCAGGCAGCCGGGAACAGGCTACAGGCGGATTTCATGCCTGCGTGATAAATTCAGCTGCCGACGGGAATCGGACAAGTGGTAACTCCAATGGATGACTCCTCAAGACGTGGGGGCATATTTCATCCCACTTACAGCCCGATGCCACTAATCAGTCTTAATCTCAGTGTGGCTCACTAGTGCAGAAGAGCCTTCTGGAAGGTTTCAGCACCGGGCTCTTATGATTTCTGAGCGCTAAAGTCTTTGAGGGAATTTTCCTCAAGCTAGGGGCTGAGAAGCGGTTCCTGTGGTGGGTGTATCCTGAGACTCTCTTCATGAGATCCACAGCAGCCAAGTTGCTCCCGCTGAAGCAGGTTCTGCATAGAAGCTAAAGGAGCTACACAAGGAGGTCCAGGGCTTAGAATCTCCAGGCTGCTGGCAGGGGATCAAGAGGTGTGGTGCAAGCTAACGATCCCACCTCTGCCAATGCTCACCTTTCTTTTAAAAATGCAAACCCTGCAATTAAAAAAAAAAGTGTGGAAATCAGGGCAATGAAATCACTTTCTTTTTTTTCCTTGAGATTTCAATTCCTCTGGCTTTTGTCTTTCACTTTAGAACAGACACAGCCTGTCACCTTGCTGGTACCTTACGTCCTCACTCTGTGGCAGCCATCTTGCATGTGAAAAGTTTTCCGTCGCCCTAACCATTTTCACAGCTGCATACATTGATGAGAAATAATTGAAAATGACTGATGCAAGTCACACTCCCTGCTCCCAGGACTCTGGGGACCAGGATGTGGGGTGACTTGAATCAGGACCTACAGGTGCACGTCTCTGGCTAATGTCCAAGTTCTGTCAACACAAAACAGGTTTCAGAGAGCAATCCGAGAACCCGAATCAGCCTTGATTCAGAGCAAAATGAGTTATAATTTTAAACATCTGCTTCTCACAAACAGCGGTAAGCAGATGAGCGTGGGGGTCACGTGCTCAGGTGAGGGCTGGAACTCTTGCCTCCCATTACTCTCTTGAGCAAACAGGCATCGGTGATCATGTATTTATACCCTCACAAGGAGAGAAGGCTGGGTGCCTCAGTGGACAGTGGAGGGTCAGGGCGACAGTGGCAGAGAGGGACACACTGGCTGCTTGCACAGTGGCTCTGCCTCCCACCACGGTACCACTCTTTTCTTCTGGGCTTCTTTCTTTTTTTTTGTTTTGTTTTGTTTTGTTTTGTTTTTTCGAGACAGGGTTTCTCTGTGGCTTTGGAGCCTGTCCTGGAACTAGCTCTGTAGACCAGGCTGGTCTCAAACTCACAGAGATCCGCCTGCCTCTGCCTCCCGAGTGCTGGGATTAAAGGCGTGCGCCACCATCGCCCGGCTCTGAGCTTCTTTCTATGAAGAAGTGGGACAGCCACCCTCAGCCCTGCATGGGGACAAGCTTACAAGTAAGATAAGCACTTGCCCTCACCTAGGGTAAGCTTGCAGCAGACCAGGCCAAAAGTAGCTGTACCCATCTGAGGCCTTGGAGACCCAGAGACCTTGCATGTGTTCTGGGATCTTGCCCTCCCATAGCAGAGCCAAGCTGGCCATCTGGAGGGGGTTCACAGGCACACAGATTGAGCCTTATGCTCAGGGGCCACCTCAGGAGACCCCGAAGACACAGGAAAGAGCTCAGTTGAGACCACAGAAACAAGCCAGCAGATTCAAGCCTGAATTCCAGGGCTCAGAATCTAACTGAAGACTGGGTGATGTCTCCAAGGCAGTTGTCAGGAACCTACACGGGTGGAATAGCACAGACCCTGTGACCGTATTTCCCCCTCTCTCTTTCCTGCTTCTCCTTCCTCTCCGAATCCCAGGCATCCAGCTAAGACCACAGCACTAAGGATGAGAGCTGTTTCTAGCTGTGTATGAAGGTAGACAAGACCTAAGATAACCACACCTAGGGCCAGGGACTGACTTAAAATGCGGGCGAGAAGCATGTTGGCCTCCTTCTCGATGCGACAGAATAGCTGACAGCAGCTAGGTAAGGGAGACGGGGCTTGCTCTGGCTCATGGTTTACAAGCATTGCTCCACCATGGAAAGCATGGCGACCAAGGCTGTCTGTGGCGGCTGGAGTTCTTGCTACAGCTGGCTCACATGGTGCTGGCCGTAAGTGGAGAGAGCCTCAAGACCCGCCTCCAGTGGCCCACTTCCTTCAACTACCCCACCCCTTAAAGGTCCCATAACATCTCAAAACAGTTGGTAACCTAGTGTTCAAACGTGTAAGCCTCTGGAGGACATCTTGAGTGGTATGTGTCCCTGTGTATGATGTGTGTGTCAGTTTATGTGTGTCTATGGTGCAGCTGTGTCTCAGCACAGGAGACCAGAGGGCACCCTTGGATGTTAGTTCTCTCCTCCTACCTTGTTTGAGACCGTCTCTTGCTCACAGACACATGCGCCAGGCTACCTGGTCTGCAGGCTTTGTGCCCTTCTGTTTCCCTGCCTCCCATCTCATTTTAGTGCTGAGATCAGGCACTCCTGTCGTCATGGCCAGCTCTAGAGAGCCGAACTCAGGACCTTGCGCTTGGGTGGCAAGCATCTCTCTCATGAGACATTTCACTTTCAGTGGTGTCTGTCAGTGCTTGCAGTTCAGAGATGAAGCCGAGAAAATACTCAAACTCAATAAAATGAAAGTCCTTGAAATAGTCCCCCCAAGTCCCCCAAGTTCCCCAAGTCCCTGGGTTTGCTTTCTGTGACTTCAGTCCTTCATGATCTACTGTTTCCCGGGAAGATTCCTTCAAATGTATTCTCACAATAGATTTAGTGTGAGTTGGTATGTCAGTCACTCTCGGTTGCTGGGATGAGACATGAGGACCAAAAGCCACTTGCAGAAGGGAGTTTATTTCAGTTTACAGTTCCAGAGGGAGAGTCCATCAACAGGGCAGGGAGATATAGCAGCAGGCTTGATGGCGGATGGGAGCTTGGGGCTCATGGCCTCAACTGCAGGCACACAGCAGAGAGCAGACGAGAACCAGACAGAGACTGTGAGCTCTCAAAGCCAGGCACCAGGGACATGCTTCCTCCGGCGAGGCCACCCTTCCTTAGCCTCCCCAAAGAGCACCACCAACTTGGGACCAAATATTTAAATATGAGAACATTTCCCATCAAAACCACCATGGTCAATATCGCCAGTCTCTTACTGTGCTAACTCTTAAGTTAGAGTTCATAACATATATATATATATATATACATATACATATATAATAAAAATATAGTAGAGGTAGGACTTGAGGCAAAGCAATGACTGTTACATACGTATGTCTGTCTGCCATGCAGCCTGCAGTGTGTTTACGTGACCTTGACTACTGAAAACTGTCATCTGATCTAATATGCACTCTGGAGAATTACTCTTGGCACTCCAAAAGTGAGAAAAATAAACATATATGAACATTACTGTCGTTGCCAAAAGGACATCGCGCTCATGGACCCCAGAGCACCTCTGACCCAGACTGAAATGAACGCAGCGACAGATCATTGTCTTCTACGCTCCCACACTCTCATAACGTTTCTGAGCTTGGCAGGATTTTGCTCATGAAAATAACAATCAGAATGTAAACATGAAACGGCTTGCTCGTTAGCGGGCCTGGGAATTTGCCACACAATAGCGAAATGCATATGGTTAATAATCATTTGTATAGAGTAAACACTCTAAGAATTATTATAATCATGCCATCTCCATGGTAATATTTATTTATAATGAATTATATGCTTACGAGGGAATTTATTGAGCTAAGCGGGGAACTAATTACAGGCGGCCGATTCAGATCTTAAAGAAAGTGGCTTGTGTTCTTGCCGTGGGTAATGGGCTTCTTCACGTGGAAGGCGATTCCCAGACTCCTCTCAGAAGGCCAGCGTGCCCTGCTCCTGTGCAACTGGCAAGCTGAACAATTCTACATCCGTCAGACCTCCATTTCCCAATACCTTGTCAAATTCCCAGCTCAAGGGCCTGCTCCAGCACAAGTGCCCAGCTGGAACATTGACCCATCACCACACCTGTGATTTGGGCCTGGCAGTCTCGTCTGCAGAAAAGGACACTGCCATCAAAGCCACTAAGCAACTTCTCAAAGGCAAACAAAAAGGGGCAGCATGCTTCAGGAGAACGAGCAGGGTATTCTCACTGGTTACGACTGCTCCCGAGCAGGGTCAGGGATTAATTCACTAATTGCAAGGTTTGGAAAGAATGTCTGGCCTGGGATGGGGTCAGGAGGGAGTGAGGAATGGCCCAAGAAGAGAATCTACTGCACATGGGGTTAGCATGCAGAGATGAAGGCTGTGTTTCAGAGCATGGAAATGCTTAAGTTATCTGGCTAGAGGACAGGGAAGCTTCCAGAAAGAAGGGGGCAAATAGTGCAAAAAGTATCTGCCAAGGCTGTACAATAAGAAGATATTGAAACTGTGCCTGGCAGAGGAGGGTCTGAGACTCCTGCCTGTCCTCTGAGGTCAGGTGGGCATGAGAAATGTCAGATGAAGACAGTCAGACAACAGTCTCCTGGAATCCCAGAAGCCAGTCTAGATGGTCAGAGAATTTCTATCCCTTCTGCAGCTCACTTGTTCTACCGGAAGCCCATCTCACCCTCAGAAAGTAGGTCATGAGGACCAGTACCCAGCTGACAACAGTCACCAGCTCATCTTGCGCCCTCTGATGACTGAAGGTCAGAGATGTATTTCAAAAAGACGGTTATTTTTCTATTGATGTGAAAACACAGAAACCAAAAATGATCTGAGTAAGGAAAGGTTTATTTCAGCTCACGAGTATCAGGTCACACTCTGTTACGGAGGGAATGAGGAGGACTCACACAGGAAGGAGGAGGACTCACACAGGAAGGAGGAGGACTCACACA
>NC_022033.1:2608646-2613622 GCF_000317375.1 Microtus ochrogaster | reverse complement strand
CTCACACACGATGACAGACTCACACAGGAAGGAAGGGGTGACATGTTAACAGAGCCCAGAGCAAGGGAAGGCGCCTCACTGTGTGGGAGATGCTTCCAGAGACTGCTAAGCGGAGGACACTCAGATACCCAGGGGAAGATGCCTACCTTTGGAAGCAATCAGGAGACTGCAGTGCCAAGAACAATAGGGAGGGGGGAGCGGGACAAAAAGGAGCAGGCGGTTCTGGACCCGCCAAGTTCTCGGTTTTGCGTTGTGGTCCCATTCCAGTTCTGCATGAGGTGAAGACACAGGGTGGCTATGAATGCAGGGACCACGTGTCTGGCCTTAACTCTTGGGAGTGTCTCCAACCACTGTGGAGAACAGCTCAGACGGTGACAGAGTGAAGGCCACCCGGGTAACCATGGTGACACCATAGCTGTATAGATGGCCAACATGGCCCCCTCAGTATGAACTCAGAGAATAAACACCAGTGGGAAGCCAAAGCCACTCTCCAGCCACGGCAGCAGAACAAATGTCCACAGGAAGAAACATCTCTAACTTCCATTTGTTCTATGGGGATTTATGTAGATGAGTTGGCCAGTTTTATAGGCTCGGGGTGTTATTTCCGCATTGATCAACCTTTTGGCCAAAGTTCAAATACCCTAGAATGACTTCATGTGCTGATTGCATTACCAGGACAGATCTATAGGCCGTAATGATCAAAAAATAAGCTGTGGTCTGTGGAGAAGACTCAGCTGGTCAAGTGCTTGCCTTGCAAGCCCGGGGATATAAATTCAATCCCCTGAACCCACATACTTGGATAATCCAGGTCCTAGGGGCCAATGACAGGCTGCACACATGGAGGGACATCTGATGTCCTCTGGCTTTCATATACACACATACACATACACTCACACACACATGCACACACGCTCAGGTATGCACTCACCCACACATGGGTTCCGTGGTCATGACTTTGCGATGCATCTTTCCCACACACCACCATGAAATTATCCACGCTCAGTATGCCTGTTTCCCCCTCTGTGGCCCATCTGGAGATCCCACCTTGCTGAGGTGGGCAGGGTCCCCTGGAAGCTCCTTATGCACACAGTAGGAGCTCAGTGAAGGTACGAACATTCATAAGTCACTCATAGGAAACCGTATTGTACGTTAGGGTCACATTCACACAGCAAAGCATTGTCTTCGAAGTGACAGGGACAAGTGGCGCCCTTGGCTCCCACTGTCCTGACTTTGCTAAGACAGTGAATTTGGACGCTAATCCTCACCTGCGACGAAACTGTAAACATAGCAGATCTGTACCCGAGACGAAAGGTCCAGGGCTTCATGCTCCCGCTAGTTACATCTGTGCGTAATCCGGACCTGAGAAACCCACTCCATCCTTAGCTTTCATCACAGGTTTTCATCATCCCACCCATCCACATTTCAATTAAGAGATTTCAAGTTTTATAATAGATCAATGAGTGGGCACCACATCATTAATTTAATGAGAACATTTATTTAAGTATTCAATTCCTGTGTCAATTCCCTTTTGCTTAATTAGTAAAATTACCAAAAAAAGTGAAATTCAGATAGAGATAGAACATTTAAAATGTGAAAAATGAAATTGCATAGGTAACAAATATGGGTCTGCACACACGAGCATGCACATACACACATACACACATGTACATATACACACTCATGCATCAGGATAACCATAGCAGCCTGGTATACTCAGTATCCACTGAAACATCCTGGAGGCACTACCTCAAGCCAAGTGAGACATCACTGCTGTCGATG
This sequence comes from Microtus ochrogaster, assembly GCF_000317375.1. Lineage (NCBI taxonomy): Eukaryota > Metazoa > Chordata > Mammalia > Rodentia > Cricetidae > Microtus > Microtus ochrogaster. The sequence goes on along the minus strand of NC_022033.1, from coordinate 2,611,843 downwards.
GGTACATGGGGTCTTTGTGTTATTTCTTATGGTTGCATATGAAAACATTTTAAAATATCTATATAAAATTGTGTCTTTCTGGGAAAAGCTAATTCTTCAATAATCCAAAGCTAATAATTATGCTAAAATTACAAGGGAAATGCAGGCAGCTTTTCTCAACCTATCTGACTCAGATGGTCACACTCTACAAATTGCCTTCTCCTTTAATTACGTGGCTTCTAGACTTGCTTTTCCTCCCAGCCTGCTCCTCTCGGAGCATTCTGTCCTTCAGGATGGCTGTGTCATCCCTTTGTCCAAGCCGCAACCCCAGCATGCATCCGCATTCATCACTCCCTCACTCTCAGCTCGCAATTCTATATAAACCACTTTGACCTCACAACTTAAGCATCTCCTGCATGTGTCTACTTGTGGTAGTCTGGATGTGATCACCCCCATAATCTCACAGGGAGCGGCACCTTTGGGAGTCGTGGCTTTGCTGGAATAGGTATGACCTTCTTGGAGGAAGTCACTATGAAAATAGGCTTTGAGGTCTCAGACATTTAAGCCACACCCAATGTTCGCTTCCTGATGCCTTTGGATCAAGATGTAAGAACTCTCAGCTCCTGATCCAGCACCACATCTTCCTGCATGCTGCCTTGCCTCCTGCCAGGACGATCATGAACTAAACCTCTGAACTATAAGAAAGCCATCGCAATGAAATGTTTTCTTTTATAAGAGTTGCTGTGGTCGTGATGTCTCTTCACAGCAATAGAAACTCTAAGACACCACTCCTGCCTCCCCAACAGTATATATAACCACACATGCACATACAGAGACACAGGCACAGACACACACACACATATACATAAACACAGATAAACAAAGACAAATACTCACAGAGACACAGATACCACACAAACAAGACAGACAGAGGTACATGCACACACAGAGAATCTCTGTCTGTTTTCTCTGTCTCTGTCTTTCCCTGCATCTCTGTTTCTGTCTCTGTGTTTCTGTCTCTATCTATCTATCTATCTATCTATCTATCTATCTATCTATCTATCTATCCCAAGTAGGTTGTTTCTCTTGAGAACCTGAACTGATAGGTTATCCAGTACTAAAATTTTCAGTTTAAGGCTTTAGAATGGTGAGGTTGATGATGGTAATGGTGGTGATGGCAGTAATGGTGGTGATGGTGGTGGGGGTGTAAGTTGATAATCTACCTAACAGGGAATTTGAGAGTCTATCTACAATACAAACATGAAAAAAGAAACAGACAAGTATTCCTGTTCTGGGGAGTATTTCTACAGAGAAGAAACATGAGCTGCATCCATGCCAGCCACCTTACTCAGTGCCAACCCCAGGTGTCCTTCCTTCCTCTTGAGTGCCAACATCCTCCCAGTGCCACTGGTTGAGAGATGCTCCGATGCCAGAACAAAAGAGGCTCCCCACTCATGCCTGGGAGCTCTGCCCTCCAGAGCCCAGCCCTCCAGAGAGAAGGACTTAGAGCATGAGGTGGCTCCAGGCTCTTCTGTATGTCTGTCTACTCCGCAGAGGTAGCAGGTGTGAAGTGCATACGTCAGGTGACATTCCCTGAGCTTTTGTCCCATCCAGGGGTACAACGCATTCTTGGGCGCTGGCTGAAGCCGACTTGGAAGAGAAGAGCCTGGGAGCCCTGCTGCAGCACCCATAACTGTGCATCCTGGTGCATCTGAAATAACCTCTCTGTCTCAGGGCCCGTGTCTTAGAAGAACGCTGGGTCCTATTTCAGGGGCCTCTTTCTGGCTACACTGTGTCTCCTGTCCCTGCCTACTATAAGCAGGGGTAGACTTGGGTCTGCATCTTTTTTATCACATTCCACTTGGGCCCTGTTATTGGTCACATGCACCGCAACAGGCTCCTGGGGCACTGAGACTCTGTTTCTTGGTGGGTACCTCTCCTGAGGATGGGGTTCAGAAAGAAGTCCTCTGTGTAATTTCTATTAGCTATGGGGAGCGATGGCGGCTGAGGACAGTAAGATGTGGGACACAGGAGTGGTGGGACACTGTGACACCTTCAGGGCTCAGTTATATTGGCACAGAGAGGGTATAATGTTTTCTTATCCATCATCTTTGCATCCAGCTTGAGGAACGGGGAACCAGTCTGTTGGGCTTCTCTGTTGACTGGGCCACACTGGAGAATGAAGCTCCTTGGGAAGATGGGCACCCTCTCCTAGGAGTAGTGGGAAGCCCTCAAGTGTAGATAACCAAAGGAAAAGCAAGAGGCGACAGAAGGGAGAAAGTGCTCCAGAAACAGAGGGAAGCCACCGCGTCTAAGCCACCACTACTGTCAAATGCTTCTCCTTAGGAAACACGTCATCTTCTTACTCATCTAAAGCTTCCTTGATCCACACAATCTTTATTTCGGATTTTATCAAAATGCACTGATTTTTAAATTAAATTAAAATAGGATAATGTTTGCAAGTAACTGATGGTCCACCTCAGGGAGATCTCACTGCTTAGAAGCAAGAAATCCAGGGCTGAGTTATGGGAAATACACAAGCTCTCCTACACCCCCAAATGGAAGGGCCAGCGTGTCCTGTTCCTTGGCCTGATCTTGGCTGACCTCATTTTACAGCAAATCAATCCCCTGAGGCTCCCTAGCACCTTCCTCCTTCACAGACTGCTCAGTGGGCAGAAAGCCAAGGGGACAGAGACCAGCGGTCTGCCCTCACTTCCTCTGCTGATTGCATGCTGCCCCCAACCTAGTAATAATTCCAGCCAGCAGAAGTCAAGGGGCCAGTTAAGCGTAGAGGACCATGGCTGTCCCTGCACGGTGGTTTGATGAGTGTGTGCTCAGTTCCCAGGTCTGTGGAATGAATCCACAGAAGCCCCTTCACAGTGAGATCCCTGAAGGGAGTTACCATGCCGAAGGAGAGGGCCAGGAGGACCCAGACACAGGTGGCTTCCTTTGAAAGGCTGTACAGGCCAAGAGAGGACATTAAAAGCCAGAGCATAGCAAACTCCCTGGCTACACCCTCCTGCAGCCAGGAGCCACCCTCAGTCTCACTTCCCGTGTCTGAGGGCAGGTTCCCCAAAATGCTCTGCTGATGGGGTTCCCAGGAATCACTCGCTTCTCTCTCTTAAGTGTGGAGTCTCTGAGCACCGTGTGGATTCCCACATCCCCGTGGTGTGAGAGCCGTGCTGTCTGAGCACCGTGTGGATTCCCACATCCCCGTG
>NC_022033.1:2586640-2607809 GCF_000317375.1 Microtus ochrogaster | reverse complement strand
GTGAGAGCCGTGTGGATTCCCACATCCCCGTGAGCGTGAGCACCGTGTGGATTCCCACATCCCCGTGGTGTGAGAGCCGTGCTCTCAGCGACTATCCCATTTGTTTTTCTTGGCTCTGATATAAATTCCCAGCAAATACCACATAATGCAAGGGCATCCCATCTCAGGGGGGAAGTTGTATTGACTGCCCAGCCTCATAAAATCTTTTTCTTTCTCTTTTACTCTCCTATTTTGGTTTGTTTTTTTGTTTACCTTACACTCTTGAGTGTGTCCCTGCAGAATCCCAGAATAAGGAGTTGCCACAGTGTGCCAGTCTCTTACCTGTGCCTACATGGTTTGACCTCTTGCTTGGAGGATTATTTTTCTAGCACTGGAACCCCCTTATTGGGGAACATGTCCAAAGAGGCCACCCAGAACCCAGCACACTTTCTCCAAGGAGCTGGCTCCCAGCTGCTCCTCTTTTCCCTAATCCCTTCCCACTCCACAGTGTGTATTTTTTTTTATTTTGCTGTGCAGCTAAGAGCTAGCACACACACAAAATAATGTTAGCTTTTAACATCCCCTGGGGTGAGCATTCATCTCAGAAATATGGGCACTTTCTGGCCCCTGCTTTGGATCTTGGCAATGTATAGGGGATTATTTCTTCCTGGTGGTCACTGAGACCACCCCTCTTCTTCAGGGCTGTGCTATGTGCTCCTGAGAGCTTGTTAAGTTCAGATTAAGTACAGGTTCCCAGCCCAGCCCCCAATCAAGCCTCACCAAGCAGGGATAGGGAGTCGGAACTGTTGAGAACAGACCAGTTCTCGAGTGTCTAGTGGAGGTGGGCAGTGAGTAGGCCAATGTCTCAGAAGCTTTGCTCTAAAGATCCATCGGAGCCTGTTTGGGCCAGGTGCTTGTGTTCCTGTATGGGTTTGTTTGTTTTGTTTTTACCGATCACTTACTGCATGCTCCTTGATGTGTGATCACTGAAATCCTTCTGGGAACCAAGGCCTGAGAAAGGAGAATTCAGACAATGAAGCAGATAGCTGGCCCTGTGGGTGAGCATACATCATGTGTATCCCCTCAAGTCCAAACCTCCCCTGGCCTGGGCATGGACAGGTACACTGTGACTCCATGGTCACTAGTACGGGGTCTACATTCAGGTGCCTCCAATTGCAGGGCAGTGAGGCCTGCGCTATCTGCACTAACACAGTGGGACTTCTGCGAGCTGAGGTGGGTGTGGGGTGGTAAGGAGCTGCAGCCACGCTCACCTCATGTCAGACAGTCTGGTACCCAAAGCAAAGCTGTGCAGCCTCTCAGAATGAAAACCCAGGGCCCCCAATGTGGAGACAGTGAGGTCGGCATGGACCAGCAGCATCCTCCTTCTTATCCCCTCTTCCAGGCTGTTCTGGAGAAACCACAGGCAAGAGGCTCTTTAGGTGAGTGTGGCACTCCTGTGCTGGCAAGTTTCCAGAAGGGACAGGGAAGGACTCCAACTGGACCCAGAAAATGCCAAGTGGCCATGGTGAAGGGAAAAGCTATGAACTTGACAGACTCCACAGGAACCTCGGAAACAAACCTCTGTGTGGGCTGAGGAGAACTTTCTAGAATTGGTTAACTGGGATGATAAGACCCACCCTAAATGTGGTTGGCACCAGCCTGTGGGCAGGGATCTAGAACTTCCTGAAAATGTAAAGTGAGCCAAACACCATCTTTCTCCTCTCTCTGTTTCCCAGGTGTGGCTGCAATGTGACCAGCTGCAGGAGGCTCCTACCATTGCGTCTTCCCTGTGGTAATGAGCAGCCCTCACATCCTGAGCCAAGATAAACCCTCCTGTCTCCAAGCTGCGTTTGTTGGTTGTTTTAAGACAGCAAGGAGAAAGGATCAGGTCTCTGTGGGTGTGGACTGAGCCTGGAGAGAAATGGGGTGACCGTCCTTTCTCCATCTCTCGTGACAGACCTGGTGTCCTTGAGGAGTGGGGTCTAAAACAACACAATTCTTCCTCTTACGGCTCTGGGGACCTCTCCTCTGCAGCCTTCTCTTCTGCCCCTTAGGACGCTAGCCTCTTAAGGTTTGCCTGGAAAAGTAAAGCTGTTCCATCTGCAGTCCTCATCATTGCAATTAGAAAGGTATTATTTCCAAGTAAGGTTGCATTCCTAGGCTCTTACTGGTGTGTGTTCTGGGGGTCACTCTCCCCTCCATTGCAGGACCCTTTACCCTACCCTGAGCCCCACTTTCTGCATTTCAAAAATGTCACCAAGGTCAGATGACCCTACCCCAACTCCACCCTACTCACCTCATCCTAGCAATATCTTTTGAATCCCAGTGTCATCCCTGCTCCTCCTCAGGGGGCCCGAAGACCAGGAGCAACAGGACCTGTCTCATCCACGAGCAGTATAGAAAGCAGCCGGGGCAGGCCAGACCCAATGGGCCAACCAGAAGCTCAGTATAAATGTTACTAGGTATGGGGAAAGCTGAGGTCCTACCTGGGACAGCTCCCTGGGAGCTGCTCAGACCAGAATTGCTGTCACCTTCCTCAGGGGCTGATGGAGGACTCTGCATGGCTCAGTCCTCCACCAAGCCCCCAAGGAAGCAGGCATGGGCTCCGCTGCCCTGCCATCCCCATTTATTTCTGGGGCCACAGGTTCGGGGTGTGTTATTCTGAGTCAATATTTTCCGAAAACCAAAACCCGAATGCTATTCCTGAATGTCTTAATACACACAATCTAATTCAATGTATCTTTTCATGAACAGAGCCTCTGGTTCCTGTTGTTTGGGGTGTAATCTCTAGGAGAAAGCTCTGGGCAGCTTTGGGGTTGAGTCTCCACTGACTGGTAACCTTACGCCCCTGGAAATCAGGCACACTTGTGGTTGCTTTAGAAACACCTGACACAAACTGACCTATTTATCCTTAGTGTCAGGGCCACCTGGCTGTCCAGTCTTATTAAATGCGGTGGCAGTTAGACTCAGCACCAAGTGTAACCCTTCCACCTGCCCCTGGCACTGAAGGCACTCTTTAAGGAGTTGGTTCCAATGTTTTACACTTTTGATAATAAAAGGTGAGATTCTTCGCTGCCTACATTATTTGCCTCTTGATAAAATTCCCAGCCTTTATCTCCTTCTCAAAGGAACATAATTTAAATATGAATGATGAAAAATAGTTGGGAAATGTAAACGCGGTGCTGCTTCCTGAGGTGTGAACTGACTTGGATGCAAGACAAAAGGCTGAGTGTTAGCAGATCTCAGTCTCTGACTTGGCATGATGCCCACCCACGTGGGCTTGCCAGCTGGGGAGACAGAGAGACATGGCAGCGAGCATGTTTGGGTTCTCTCTGTGGTGGTGAGCAGGATCAAGCCACTCCAGAGAGACTTGGAGATGAAAATGGCTGACCTGATGACGGTGGTAGCATGCTCTGAAACCACCCATATCCCCCCTCTCCTGCACAGATGAGTCCAGAGATAACCTGTGAGTGAAGCTGAACCACATTCATTCTATGAAGAGCATAACTTGAGCTGGGAAGGTGACCCAGTGGTGTGGGAAGTCCTTTTGTATGTTTGCTTTTATTGGTTAATGAATAAAGACTCTTCCACGGCCTGTGATGGGGTATAGAAGAGCTAGTGGGGAAAACTAAACTGAATGCTGGGAGAATGAAGGCAGAGTCAGGAAACACCATGTAGCCCCTGCCTGAGACAGATGCTGGATGTTAGACAGAACTTTACCCAGTAAGTCACAGCCATGTGGTGATACACAGATTAATAGAAATAGTTAAGTTGTAAGTGCTAGCCAATAAGAAACTAGAGCTAATAGGTCAAGCAGTGATTTAATTAATACAGTCTCTGTGTGGTTTATTTCGGGGGCTAAGCTGCTGGGAACAAACAAGTGGCCTCCACCAACAGCCCAGTCAGTAAAGCCAGGTGCTGCTGACATAGAGTCCTGAGTTCAATTCCCAACACCCACGTCATAAGGGTGGTAGCTTGTGCAAGCAAGCCCTGGATACTGTCTCAAAACAGAACAGGGTGTGCAGTCCCTGAGCAAAGCAATCTGATGTTGACTTCTAGTGTTCTCTCTCTCTCTCTCTCTCTCTCTCTCTCTCTCTCTCTCTCTCCCTCTCTCTCTCTCTCCTCTAGATAATAATCCTCTCACTTGATTCCATATGAAACTAAGCAAGTCTTCCTGTCTTCACTGTGTTCGGCTGGGTGATTTATCAGTGAGCATGGAACACAATAGGACCTTTTGGTCTCTTTATGGTGTGTGGGGGTTGAGGGACATCAGCCACAAATCTTACTTTGGGAGATGGCTGAGACATCCCCGACCTCATCATGGCAGTCCTCCAGAGGGAAGCCACCTATCAAAATGCACCTACCACCAAAGTATGCTTTGGAGTTGTACCCAGCTGTGAAGATGGGGGAGATGGTGTCATTTGCAGGAAAATGGATAGGACTGAAGGTCATATGAAGTGAAATAAGCCAGTACATGTTTCCTCCCATGTGGTACGACGAGGCTTTAAGTTCATACATGTGACAGGAAAGTGGAAGGGGACCATTTGGGAAGTGAGAAGTGACCAGCAGTAGGGACTGGAAAAACATAAAGGAGAATGGGGATTAATTCAGCGAACGCACATGATGAATTAAAATATCATTATGAAGCCATCACTCTGTACAGCAATTATACACTAATGGATTTAAAAGGGGGAATTAAAAGATCTGTGAAGTAGACCATTTGTGGAAGTGGCGGAGAATGTCAGTGCTCACGGTAAGCGAAACCTGTGCCAGAGCGCGCTGCTCTTGGCTCCTCCCCGGTTCTGTCTGCAGCCTTTCCATTGAATCATGTTGTTTGTGGTAACAGCTATGAGACAGAGAGTTTGTTTAGCACTAAATGCTTCACACCTTGAGTGAGGCTGTTCTTGCTCAAACTCTAGCTGGAGCTTTCTTTATGAATCTGTAGCTTTTAAAGAGTTTGGGGATAAGGAGCCAGCTGTGTGCCTCTCTGTAAAAAGACAATGATATCATTGATAATAATGGTATATTAGGCATATACTAACCAATTGTACATGAGGGGCAGCAAACAAACCCCACTCCTAGTCTGTACAAAAACTGCCATTGTCAACAGTAGATCCAGCTGGCAAGATGGGCAGGCGGCAAGAAGCAAGGTCATGGTCAAAACCATTTGGCCAGATTTGGAGAAGGGATTAGACATCCCTGCCCTACAGAAGACAACCGTGGTCCACTATGGCATCTGTTTGCACCTCAGATCAGAACCGGTTGCAGCTGATCTGAGAGGATTGCCATCAAGCAGGGGGAACATCAGCCAACAAGGACACTAGGTAACCAGGAACATTTTCAGCATTGCTGCATCAGATATAAATGGAATTTTCAAAAGCAGCCATTTCTAGGCCTCCATTCAAGCTCTGGTCATTCAGAAGTCAAGGCGAGTCCTGAAAACTAAAGCCAAGAGAGAAATAAACACCTTCCACATCTCTCTTGACCGTGGCTGACAAGATCTTTTCTGGGCCAACAGATATGACTCCATGGCTTCTGTGTTTTTGCTGTCTAGGGCACTTGTGCGTAACATTGGTTGCAGAATGAGAACCCTAATTCCAGATACCACTCACAGCCACACAGCTGGCAGCCCACAGCCCAGGATTAGGGACTATCCACACTCTCTCCTCTCCCTCCTCCCCCCTGCCTTCCCCCACTCTGTCCCTCTACCTCCTGCCTTCCTGTTTTCCCTTCATTTTTCTCTCCCCTAAGCAATCTCCCACTCTCCCATCTCCAGGCCATCCTCAGCATCTAGCCTGCTGTTGGCTTCCAGGATATTCCAGAATCAAGCGGTATGTAGGTACTTGCTTCCCTTGGCTGTTTAAAGGTCCCTGGAGAAGATGTCAGACTCCCAATGTCTTCAGAGGCTGTCCAACATGATGTTCATGCCCAGCTGCACAGGACTGGCCATTTCCTTAGGGGTTGCTGCAAGACTGAACACACTGGGAACCTTGGACCTCTCAGGATGAGGGCGATGGAAAGGCCTTATGGAGAAACAAATGTTGTGTGACACCTTTGCTGGGGAGACACAGAAGCCTACTGCTGTAAAAGCTGGAGTCCTAGAGCTCCCTGCACAATGTGTAGGCAGCTAAATAAGTTATACAGCCTCTTCCTGGCAGCTCTGCTGACCTGTGCCTCCTCAGCCACCCTTATGGTTTATATGACCTTGGGAAGAGAAGGGGTTTACACATCAGTTCAGTTTCAGAGACTTCCTGAGACTTCTGGGTTGTTTACATCTGGGATTTAACTAAAGTCCTTTATGATTACTTGAGCCTTAAGGGGCCTCCTTCCAGGAATGGCATATGGACCCAGAAAAAATTGCTACACAGCTGGTTGACGGCTGAGGAAATCGGTTTTTCAAGATGAGGACGATGGACAGTTTGTGATGGGATGATGTTGAAGCTGGAGCCTAGGGAGGAGGGTCCCATACAGTGGATATACTGTGGGAGCTAAGAAAGAAGACCCCACTACAGTATACATACTGTGAGAAGAAGGAGAGCAAGGCAGAGACCTCAATAGATAGTTTCTCTGGGTGGCAGACTAACTGAAGGCTGGAACTGTGGTTTCTAAGAAAGCAGCCTGCTTGGTTCAGCATGGCATGGCTACATTTACTCTGGATCCATTCCTCCAGATTACTTACATCATGGAAGGCAGTCACTGTGGCTTAACTATCGCCATCAGACCGACTTGTCAGAAGGCAGGGTTGCCAAGATCATCTACAACCCCAAGTTGAATACTTGTGATATTTTGTTTGTGATCTAACAAATAAAGCTCGCCTAAAGATCAGAGTGTGGAGTTAGCCACTAGTTAGCCATAAAGGTCAGGCAGTGGTGGCACACACCTTAATCCCAGAACTCAGGTGGCAGAGGCTGATGGGTCTCTACGAGTTCAAGGTCACCCTTGGCTACACAAGATAGATGCAATCTAAAAGAGAAGCAGAGCCAGGCAGTGATGGCTCACACCTTTAATCCCAGTACTTGGGAGTCACATGACTTTAATCCCAGCACTAGGGAGGTGGAGACAGGAAGGGATATGGCTGGGCAGAGAGAGAGAAAACCAAGGCGGGAGGAAACAGGAGCTCAAAGCATTTGGTCTGAGGACTTGTAGAGACAGATATCCCATTTAGTCTAAGGATTTTGCAGAAGTAAGAACCAGTGGCTGGCTGCTCTGCTTCTCTGATCTTTTGGCTTTCACCCCCTAATATCTGATTCTGGGTTTTTATTCTTAAGACCAATTAGAAATTGCGCTCCAGATATCAGCTTTTTCTTCTTTTAGACTCAGAAAAAAAATTGAAAGATTAAACATAATTCTATACCCCATTAAGATTTTTCATGGTTTGGAGGCCATCAACTGCCTTGCAAGTTGAAGACTGGACATTGTCTCCTTTATTTCGCAACCATCATTGGGTAAATCTCACAATTAGGTGTTGGATCTACGTGAGCTAGCTTGAAGGAAGGATATACGGTCTGCACCTAAGTTCTTCAAGGCCAGGTATTTGCCCAGCTGTTTCAGCACCCTGGGGAACTCCATTGTCTGAGGCCAGGTGTTTGCCCAGCTGCTTCAGCACCCTGGAAAACTCCACTGTCTGAGGCCAAGTGTTTGCCCAGCTGTCTCAGCAACCTGGAGAACTCCACTGTCTGAGGCCAAGTGTTTGCCCAGCTGTTTCAGCAACCTGGAGAACTCCACTGTCTGAGGCCAGGTGTTTGCCCAGCTGTTTCAGCAACCTGGAGAACTCCACTGTCTGAGGCCAGGTGTTTGCCCAGCTGTTTCAGCAACCTGGGGAATTCCACAAGTCATGGTCCTTCTCCATTGTTCTTCACAGCATTGTCACAGATCAGCTGACTCTCGGTGAGCATTTATTCCGGATCTCTTGTCTGTTCTGCTGATCAGTTTGTCCTCTGTCCTGCCCCGCACTATCTTGACTACACTAGCTTTATCACCGGTCTTGAGCTCAGGTAATGTCAGCCGCCCAGCTTTAGGTCCCAGAACTATATTAGACATGTGTTCCAGAATGGGCAGTTTGGATAACTCTGTTCTCGGCACCTACTGCTGTGGTCATGTGATTTTTTTTCTTCCTTACACTTTTGACTTGAGTGCTGAGTACACCATGTACAGCTGTAATGTACAGTTATTTTTATATATTTTGTATTTGATTTTCTAGCAACTTTTTTTAGGATCATTGCGTCTAAATTCACAAAAGGGGTGAGCCTATAGTTTTCCTTACTGGAAATGTCTGCTCTGGTTTGGGCATCAGGGATGCTGGCCATGTGGTGTAAGCTTGGAGATGTTCCCTTCTATGTATAGAAGATAGAGATGATTAACGTCATTTCCTCCTTGAGTATTGAGCAGAACACACTACTGACTCCTTCTCAGACTTGGACATGGTATTTCTGCAGGCTGTTAATAATAGTGATGATAATTAGTAATTGGTAGCGTTAGTTTTATGATATATTGTCTAATCATTATTTGGTTCTCCTTGTGTGACTCTATGGTTTTGCCGTTAGTGCTAAGTCACTGAGATTCCCTGAACTGATGGCAGCTATGGGCGGGAGTGGTATGATTACTGTCATTCTCTTACTTCTGTGGGATCGGTGGTGGTGGTCCCTCTTTCATTTCTTATATTTAATTTTTGATTCATCTATTCTTCCTTTGTTAACCCTTTCAAGGAAGTATCTCTGAATTTTTCTGCCTTTCTTTTTTTCTGTTTTAAATCTTGTTAATATCTGCAGTAGTGTTCATTACTTACTCTATTCTGCTTTATCTGGGCTTAACTTACTCCTCTTTCTCTTGTTTTCTAATACAGAACTTGATTATTGATTTGTTAACCTCTTTTCTTTCCCAATATATCCATCTACAGCTACAAATTTCCATTGAGCTCCTGCCTTCATGATTTTTTTTTAATTTTTCATTTATTAAAAAAATAACTTTCTCCTGAGGCTCATTTCTCTCTTCTTGTATTATTTTATTTAAAGGTGTTGTGGGTCATCCCCCAAAATTCAGGAAATGACCAGTGACCTTTCTGTGGTGACTGTTAGTTCTTTACAGCCTGAGAACACAGTTCATGTGGGTTTTATGATGTAAGTGGTGTTATGAGCCTCAGGCCAAGGTCTGTCTTAGTGAGTTGTCCATATCACTTGAGGAGGATATGTCCACTGTTCTTATTAGATGGAGAATTCCCTAAATGTCAATTAGATCAACTTGATGGATGGTGCTATTCAGTTCAACAATATCCTTACTGATTTTCTGCCTGCTTAATCAATCAATTACTGAGAGAAGATGTTGAAGAGGCCAACCATAGGAGTGGTTTTATCTATTTCTCTTTGCAGTTCAATATGGATCCTTTACCCCTCCCCCCATTTCAAGAGTTTCCTTGCTAAATATTTGACAATTCAGGGACTCAATGCTCTCTCTGTAACCCATGCTCATCGGTGCTCTGGTAGATGCATGTCTGAATTAACATGGATATCCGTGTTGTCCTGCTTTTCTCTCTCCTTTACTAATGCTGTCTAGATCATATTTAAGTTCAATTTCTATCATCATTTTGTCACTGACCTTCAGTTGCTATATTGAAACAATTTGCTTTTAAAAGCAGCTATACAAGGGCTGGGAAGACGGCTCAGAAGTTAAGAACATTTCCTGCTCCTGCAGAACACAGGGGTTCAGTTCTGAGTATTCATCAGTGGCTCACAACCTTCTTTATCTCCAGTTTTAGCGAGTCTGGTATCATCTTCTCTCCTCTGCATGCCCTGCACATACACGGGCATATGAACTCACACAAGGTCACACACATACACCTAAGTAAGGAAAATTGAAAAGTAATTGTGGATGTACTTTGTTATTGTCATATGTGTAAAGTTTTTCTATTGTTCTCATTAATTCTTTCTTCCATTTTCTATTCAACAGTGACTACGCTGTCTATCCTTTCCTAAAGTACACAGTTGCTTAACACAAGGTCTTACTACATAGCCTGCCCTGGTCTTCAAACTCATAATCCTCCTGTCTCAACTTCCATAAAGCTATGACTAGTGTGTGTACTACCATGCCTGGCTACCCATCTCTGTAATATTTTAATGGTTACCTTAGTGTTTTAATGATACATATCATTAATTGATGTGATTATCTAAGTCCACCTTAAAGATGACACTATGAGACTTACGGTGGAATGATTTCTTTACAATCTAGTGACCCAGTGCCCTTCTCATTATCATCATAGCAGCTACTTTAAACACCCCACCCCAAGGCACTGCTGCTGTTCTTCTTTTTAAATATTTATTTATTATGTATACAATATTCTGTCTGTGCTTATGTCTGCAGGTCAGAAGACGGCACCAGACCTCATTACAGATGGTTGTGAGCCACCATGTGGTTGCTGGGAATTGAACTCAGGACCTTTGGAAGAGCAGGCAATGCTCCTAACCACTGAGCCATCTCTCCAGCCCACTGCTGCTGTTCTTAAACACCCACTTTTCCTATCACCTCAAGAGTGAGAGAGACGGGCATCTTTTGCTCATTCTGTTTTCCCTGTCTCTGGATCTGCATTTCTTTATACACATTTCACGTTATCTCCGAGGAAACGTCTCCCAATATTCAAAATTGACAAGGGGTAGATCGCCATGGTTCACTTTTATTTCCAACTTGACACAACTCAGAAAAGAGGGGATCTCAACTCAAAACTCGCCTTGATCAGATTGGTCTGTGGCCATATCTGTGAGGATGGTCTTTGTTGGTGATTGACATGGGAGGTTCCAGCCTGCTGCGGGTGGCACCCTCCATAATCAGGTGGGCCTGGGCTGTCTAAAGAAAACAGCAGACCAAGGCAGAGAGTGCCTATTGTTCTTCTGCAGCTCCTGCTCTGGCTTTCTTCGTTGATAGGCTCTGACCTGAGCATGGATAATTAAATAAACCTTTTCCTCCTGCAGCTGCTTTTGATAAATGGTAAAAGCAACAGAAAACACAAGATGACATTTGCAGAACACTTCAGCTGGTGATGAACTTTCTGATTCTTTGCTTCTCTGGGAGAGTCTGTCTCCCCACATTTAAGGACTGATTTCATCACTGGATATAGGACTCATGTTTGGCAGAGATGCAGCTCCCCAGCCTTTGCCTGCTCCTCTCTCCTCCCCTGCCTTACCTAGTTGCTGATGAAAAGTCTATTGAAAGTCTACCTCTTTTCTTCTCTGTGTGTGATGGCTCCTCTTTTTTCAAGATTTTCCCTCTGACTGTTTATAGCAGTTTGTGTTTGATATGCCCAGGGACAGGCTGCTGTTTGGTTCAGTTGTGTGATTTTTTTTCATGGATACTTTCTCCATGATTCTTATGATTAGTCGAGTGAGTCCCCAGCCACCATGACATCAAATGTTTACTCCACTCCTTTCTTTTCACTGCTTCTGTTTCAAACATGTTCCACTTCTGATATTTCCCTGTTCTTCCCAAACGTTCTGCTGTGTGCTCTCCATTGCACTGCAGTTTGCAGGGTCCCTCTCAACACATCCTCAAACTCGCTGGCTCCTCTAAGGACCGAACATGGCATTCTCCTTGCCTGCTGGGGTGCTCTGTTCCCAGCGTGACTGCTGCCCCTCCTGCCACTGACTCGTCTTTGGAGCTCCCTGTCTCTGCTTACACCGCCTGTTTGACACGCCACCTGCACATCCGCGAGACTTCTTTGCACATTAAGCACGTGGTCAACCCCCTGTCTGGTAGTTCCAGGTCCATGCTATGTCTTAGCGCTGCTCTAATTCTGAAATGAAAATGAAAAGGTTTCATTTCTTTGTGGTTTTATATTTGTTTTTCTTTAATTTTGGCCTGTCTGAGGTTTGGTGTCACTGCTTGTGCTGTAGGAAATGCAAGGACCAGGAAGCAAACAAACCTTCGATGTGAAGAAGAGTGTTAGCCTAGCTAGCAGCCAGGTTCTGTCTAGTGTGACCGTAAGTGAGGGGCTGGGGTCATCCAAGTTCCGTAGTCTTCTGTAAAATCCTTATTCACAATATTAAGACTCTCCAACCTGTTCTTGTTAAGCACAGAGCCCAGAACGGGGCTTTTCTGAATGCAGAGTCCTGTGAGATCCAAGGGGTCACGCCCCACACAGCTGGCCTACCAAACTGCTGGAGTCTAGTCTTCAGGGCAAGAAGGGACCACAGCCCATACCAGTGCCATCTGAAAAGATTCTCCCTCGGACTCACCTCATACACCAGAAGAAAGCCTGCCTGCAAATGTGTTCCGTGCATCGTTAATGAATTGAGTTCCAGAGGTGTCTGTATAGAAAGTCTTAGGGGTTTTAAGTCAAGATATGAATAGCTTCTTTGGCACCCTGGAAGTAGGAGGTATTGATAACCCAAATCCAGTGTGCTTTAACCGGCATTTCTAGCTGAGGTAGGATTGATTTTCCTGAACCCTTGAAGACACTGTCTTACGTACAGGCAGATTTTAATTTCGACACAGCTACCTGGAGCACCACATCCTTCTGTGTTTGCATCCTGGCCTTAGCTATGGGTGTAGGCCCCAGCACCCCAGAGCCCTGTAGCATTTCACAAAGCTGGGAGCTCGGCTGAGAGCCTCTTGATTTAAGCAGCCACAGTGGCAGGTTCCTGGGGATTTTCTCAAAGCCCCACACCCTGGATTCATTCCTGTCACTGCAATAAGATGCTCTGACAGAAGCAACTTAGGCGAGAAAGGAGATGTTAAGGCTGGAACTTGACGCAGCAAGTCACAGCCACACCAAGAACGGAACAGAGAGAACACGGATGCCTGCCTGCTTTTGCTCGGACCCCTGTCTCCACTTTACACAGTCTGGTTCCAGACAGGAAATGGTGCCACGCACAGTCTTCCCACATCAATTCATGTAACCTAGAAAATCCCCCAGACACACCCACAGAAGAGCCCGGTCTAGACAAATCCCCACTGGACTCTTCCCAGGTGACGTGAGGGTGTGTCAGGCTCACAGTTAACGCGAATCATCACACCCCTAGATCAGTGTGAGTGTGGATGTTAGGCTTCATTGTCAGCTTGCCTGGAGTAGGAAATGCCAATCATTGAAGCCTGGGCCTGGGAGGACATTTCCAGAAACCACCAGGTCTCCAATCAAAGAGACAGTGTAAAGTCAGTACCTGGATGTTATTGGCAGGTAGTCAAAGGTGGGAGGGGCCTACCTAGAAGAAGAATGTCCCCAAGAGAGTGGTCTCCAACTCTGCTCTTTGCACTTCCTGTTTCTTCTTTTCTGTGCTTCATGTCTGTCATGGTTGAATAACAGACACAGCTTCCTGGCATCGTGATGTTCTAGACAAGAGTATGGATCAAGGAACCAAGGACTGAACCATTTAAAAGTGTGAACAAAATACATAATTCCTTCCTTTAAGTAGTTGGGGCGATGATAAAAGTGACTCCGTTGTTCCAGCCAGTGAATGAAGTCTGCTCTAAGTACCGTGCCCCGTACAGCACGTGAATGTGTGCCTGTTCTCAGTACTGAGCTTCCCTCTGCATGGGACACAGGACAGCTAGGGAATCCCTAGCAGAGTCCCGGTGAGGACTGGATTATCTGGTACTTAGAAGAGGCATGGATCTGCCTAGGCTCGTCCCAAGGCTCCATGGACATTAGCTGTTATGATTTCAATGGAAGATCCCAGAACCACAATGCAATACTGCACTGGCGGGGCTTTGAGCACATGTAGATCTAAGGGTTGTGAGCCACTCGATCAACCACACCACGCAGCAAGCTTGTATGTGCTCACACAGGCTCAAGGCTCACATCACGACCATTCATTCTCATAGGAGTTCACACATGCTTACGTTTGTTCCTACGCAGACTAGCACACTCTTCTGGATAACAGGCTCTGCCTGACTCTCAAAACATCAGGACAGCAATGTCTCTGCTTCCGCTAAAGGCATCTCTCTCCTTATCAACGTGCCCATTTCTTGATGTATATAATCTCAGCACAGGGACTGGAGAGACGGGTGCAGGGCACGTTCGGGTACTCGTGTGTCACCACCTCAGAATGAGAGAGGCTGGGCACAGGCAGGGCAGGTGACCTGCTTAGGACTGAACATCTGTGCAGGAAAACATCACCTCCCATCAGGCTCAGTGTGCTCCTAGTCACAGCAAATCTTTCCTGCAACTCACAGGTAAGTACCTCTCAGGGTCACGAATCCCTCCCTCCTTTCGGGTGGCAAGCCACCAGTATTCAAGGCCCAAGCAGGCACCTGGCTTCAGCCTGTGGCTCTAGTATGCAGACAGTGACGTTTTCAGGGCATCTTTTTAGATGTCATCTTTGACCTTTGAACCTCTGGGCATCACATTGACCCCTGGACCAGATGTTCAATCCCAGCTTGCTCCGTGCAGAACTCTCCCCTGCAGTTTCCAGAGAAGGCACTCCAGCCTCCCGGGACTTCCCGATATGCGTAATCACCTGGGACTCAGCCCCAGGCCAGGGAGCTCACGTGGGAGCCCTCTTGCTGAAAACACTGGGATCGGACAGTTGAGCCAGCCCATCCATGTGCACAGATTTCTTCCTTCTTGGTAAGCTCCAGCCCAATAAAACAAACCCGGAAACCAAAGCGGGGAAACACGCATGTGCACTTACCTGTGGAAGAGGCAGAAGACACCTGCCGCCACCCAGCTTCACCCCAGCGCCCAGCTCAGCCCAGGCCGAGCACAGCATTTCCAGGGCTGCTCTCAAGCTCCTCCACCACAGTGACAACCGAGAATGGCTGCATCCCCCAGCTCTTCCTGTCCATCTCCACTGAAGGCAAGCCAGGCTGTGACCTCCTTGCTTGAGATGCCTGGGGGTGTGGGGGCAAACAGCTGCCTTCTAGAGAGGCCAGGACATCCATGGGCTGTGACCTCTCCTGGATCTCCCACTCTGACAGCACTCAGTGACACATGAGGGGAGAGAAGTGCCCTTGGCATGGCAAATGATCAAGTCCATCCCACAGATACTTACCACACTGCTTGTCTAGACTGGAGCCAAGCTCTGACACTGTTCTGTGAGTGACGAGGACAGAAATCCCATGAATTTCCAGCGCACGAAGGCACCTTAGCAGCCCATGCCACCTGCGTATGGTAGCTTGAACAGACTGTCGGTACCCCTTTTCATGGTACCTAGCCCAAATGTTTCCCCAATGGGCTGTATTGTTAAACTATAGTCTGGCCAGCCTTCTGGGACATAGACAGTGGCTGGTTCACAACATCCAAGAAGAATCTCTGGCCTCTGCTGACTTGGGTTCATTCACTCGATCTCTATAGAAACAGTTACTGAGGGTCCAGATAGTGCCAAGCTTTGTTCCAGATATTGGGGTACCTATCATCCTATACAGAAATGACTAGCCCTGGAAGGAAGGGCAAAGTCAAACTCCCTCTTTCTGACCATGTGGGGCTGATAGGACACGCTCATTTCTGATGCTGTCCAGGGAATTTGAACTCTACTGAAATACTTCGTGTTCTCCAAACAGAAGCCACGCTTTCTGTGTGGCTCTGGCTGCCAGGAATTTTTCCTTACAGTCAGTTCTGTCTCATGGTTGAAAACAACCCATGTGTGCCATGGACACTAGACAGTGTTTTCCACTCACTCGTTCCTAGTGACTCCCACAGGGCTCTGTAGCCCCTTCCATGGCTTTGGCTCCTCCCTTCACCCTTCGTCCTGGTTCTTGGGTTTTCCCTTGCCCAGGGACTTTAATAAGTATATCTAGGGTTCCGTGTGTAGAGCAAAGTCTAGGTCATAGCATGCTCAGCTTGCAGCAGAACTCTGCTGTCCTGCGCCCTGGCACTCCTGGAGATGACATACTTGTGGCAGTTCTTTGTGGGTTGCTACATTCATTCACTGTCCTGGGGTGACCTGCGCCCCTGACAGACTCTAAACCAGAAGTAGGTAGAACGTTATGAGGAATACCTGGAACTGACTGTGGCCAGAGGAAGAAGCCGGTGGCCACAGGACACGGACTGAACTCTGAAAGAAGAAACAGGGTCTTCGGGATCCACGACCCTTTGTACAAGATGGAGGCGAGTCACAGAGAAGGGACAGGCAGGACACCTGACAGTAAGGCAGGCTTGAGCTATGGCATAACCATGCAAGGATGCCAGTCAAGCAACATTCCACAAGCTGACCCCCTCCCAACAGAGGCACATGTGTGCATGCCTGAAAACAAAGCAGAGGTGTGTTAGGAGCCAGCGTGTCAGGTCGCCCAGCACACAGAAACGTTCTTCCGTTTGGCATCTCACCGTTTGCCCAAGAATGACGGGGATTCAAAGTCTTTCGCCCTGGCCAAGGATCACAGAGCCAGCAGCCAACTGCACATCCCTGCCTGGTCCCTGACCTTGGCATGGAGGTGCAGGAGCCCAGCAGGGTTCCTCCTCATGTCTGTGTGAAGCTTTCAGACTGATCTGATCAAAAGGCCTGCTTCTCAAAGGCCTGTGAAGTGGGATGAGACAAAGAGGGGCAGAAGTTGCAAGGAGGCTAGGACCATCAAAGCCCCTGAGAGGCCTGTAGAGGAATGCAGGGGTGGAAGGCAGCCCTGAGGCAGATTGCATATTCTACCCAGGTCCCCAGGAGCTGCTCCTGTCCTGACACCTTCCTAGGCTCCTGTGCACAGATGGCAGTGTGGAACCCCATTCTTCACCTCCTGGTCCCATTATGCTTCCCTAGGTTCTAGAAACACCCCCAGAGGAGGTGGGGGGAGCTTAGAGAAGGTCATGGCTGCTGGAAGCTCACAAAAAACTGGTCAACATAGCCTTGTCCAAGGAAAATTTCATAGGCACCTTATCAAAACCTGGGTCTCCCTGCCCCTCCCTGTATCTCCCTGTGCCTCCTTGGGCCTCCCGCACCTTTCTGTACCTTCCTGCACCTTTCTGCACTTTCCTGTACCTCCCTGCACATCCCTGTATCTCCCTGTCGCTCCCTGGGCCTCCCTGGCCCTCTCTGGGCCTCTCTGCCCATCCCTGGGCCTCTCTGGGTCTCAGTGCGTCACCCTGGGCCTCCCTAGGCCTCAATGGGCCTCCCTGAGCCTCCCTGCATCTCCCTGGGCCTCCATGCCCTTCCCTGCATCTCCCTGCCCCTCCCTGCCCCTCTCTGGGCCTATGTGCCCCTATCTGGGCTTCCCTGCACCTTCCTGATCCTTCCTGCCTCTCCCTGGACCTCTCTGGGTCTCCCTGCATCTTTCTGGGCCTCCCTGAACCTCCCTGCATCTCCCTGCACCTCCATGGCACTCCCTGGGGTACAGTAGATAATGCTCAGCCTGACAAGGTCAACCCAGACCCTGCCTGCCTTTATGCTCACATTGATTGTTCAGTCTTGGCCACTCACCGGCATACATCATACTACAGTGAGTCTTTCCCATGAGTGAGAGTTCTGGCCTCCGGCCTCTGTGCTCCAGGCCTCCTTCCCACACAGGAGAATGTCCATTTTGGGAAAGACTTTTGGGGTAGGTAGGGTGGCCTGCTGGGGCAGCTCCATGTCTACTGTGGACCTATGGCAGGGTAAGTCTAATGACTTCTTGGGCTTCCCTATGCAGTGTCCCTGCTAACAGCATCACAGGCTTTGACGTGGGAGCTCTGAGTAGTAGAGACAACCCTAACATGCATCAACAATTGTCCCCTTCAAAGAACCCATGTGAGCGTCAGTTACAGCTTTGACAATGCCTGCCGGGTCTTCCTCAAGGAACCAGGTCACCAGCCTTGCCGCCGGCTCAGCTACAAAAAGCTCTGCCGGGGAGCCGTGTGCCTGAGCACACTCCCTAAGCAATTCTAGTACGACAATGTCCCTTCCTGCCAATAGAGCTTGTTATGTCTTCCTAGCTCCCTCGCCCATGCAAATCACCCACTTATAGACTCTCACAAAATTCAATTGCCAATTTGTCTTTTTATTTCTTACACTTAAAGCGATTTGCCTTCAAATAATCTTCGATGAATTGTTCATTTTACAACCACAGGAAGAGATTGGTACACCGAAGGATTGCCTTCATCATCACAGAACGTGGGTTTTTCCTGCTTCCCCAGTCAGCCACCAGGATTCCCTAGGGCACATTCAAACAGCGCCCCCTATGGTCTGCCCACCAGCTCATGAACTGGGTGGGGCACGGTGGGCTTCTGCTTGGCTTCCATGGTACCCTGGGGAACTGGACTATCTCCAAGAAGCCATTACTGGGCGTCAGCCACTTCACTGGCCCTGGCACAAGGCCTTGATGGAAAAGGACTCGGCTGTTGAATCCCCCACCATCCATGTGAATGACTTCCAGGGTGCAGCTGGCCCAGACACGCCTTCACCCTCAGCATCGCTTCTCCACCTGGCTCCACAGACCCCATCTCCCTGGCCGTCACCCAGGTACCCGACTCATGCCATCACTTGCAGAGTTTTAACTCCTGAGCCATCTAGGCAACCTGCATCATACATATTTTTGTCTTGTAGGCCCTGGAGGATGCAAGGCCCGGCTCTGTCACACTGGTACCTTTGTTCTAGTTTTTACCCTCTTCCTGCCTCTCAGGGAAGCATGTGTCCTAATTCCTCACGTGTGTGGGTTTATAAAGGAGAGGACAGCCCAGGGACACTCTCAGACACTGTGAACTGGACATCTTCCTGCACCGCAGATACCAGTCTTGCTTTTATTTGCCTTAAAAATTTGAGAAACTTAACCTCAGAAAGGAGAGGGCGGCTAAGGTCCTGTGGTGATGGACTGGCTGACCGGAAGCTCCATTAGGGGTACAGGTCTGTGTGGCAAAGGCTGGGGGCTTCTGCACCTCTGTTCTCTTCATTGCCTTTATCACCCAGCAGCGTGGTGATAAATTTGTTTGTTTGACCTTCTAACTACCATACCTTTCCCTATTTATAGGGCCCCAGAGACAGGAGGAAAAGGGGTTCTAAGGTAGGAGCAATGTGAGCCCCTCTGACTGAAGCAGCAGCCTCTATCTACCTGTTGACAGAGGTCCCTGAACTGAGAGTGAAGGCAGAGAAACCCACACTGTGGAGTTTAATTGGCAATTAGAGACAGTGGCCCCTAGTGAGCCATCATGCCACTGTCTTCAGAAAGGGAAAATTGATTGTGACTCTGAAAGCTTGCAGCTCGAAGGAGAGGGACCAGCTCAGAGCCGCGAGGCCAGCGCAGGCCCGCACAATGCGGGAACACTGGGGAAGCACAATGCATTATTTATTGCCATAAAAGGCAAGACTGAAGTTTTATCATAGAACCCGTGTCTGCATAAAAGAACCTGACAGGGCAGATCAATAAACAAGGGAATTGCTTGTCTGGAATGGGTGTTTTTATTGTTTTTGTTTTCTTTCTTGCTTTTATTTTTTTTTTTTTATCAAAATGCTGCTCAAAGATAGAATGATGACCTCTCCGTCAGGTAGGGCCTGGGACGATGGCCTGACGTGCTGAGAAAGAAGAACTGTAAGGACAGCTCATCAAACCAAAGGATAAGAGTGGTGTGTGTATGCGTGTACGTGTGTGTGCGTGTGTGTGAGCGTGTCTGTGCATGTGCGTGCTCATATTAGGATGCCTGCATGTACACAAGAGTGTATGTGTGTACACAAAGACCTGAATGTGTATGCACGTGCGTGTGTGTGTTCGTGTGTGTGCGCGCATGTGTGCATGTGTGTGCACATGTGTGTGCATGTGTGTGTACTTTTGTGCATGTGTGCATGTGTGCATGTGTGTGCATGTGTGTGTTCGTGTATGTTCGTGTGTGTGCATGTTTACAGGTGTGTGCACATGTGTGCATGTGTGTGCATGTGTACATGTGTGCATGTGTGTGTGTACATGTGTGTGCATGTGCATGACCTCTCCTCAGTGTTGTCAAGAAAGAGGAATGTTACTTGCTGCCTGATGGACAATGGACACCAGCCTTGCAGGGGGTCATATCTGCCTGCAGATCTGCAGCAGAGGGGGGCCTTGTATCCCCTCCAGGTGTACAAAGACAGAGAAAGAAGCCTACATGCATGGGAGCAGCGGGATGGCTCAGCCACTAACCGTGCTTGCTGTCATCTCATGGCCTGAGCTGGATGCCATGAACACAAGACAGAAAAAGGAGACTGATGCCCACAAGCTGACCTCTGACCTCCCCATGTGCACAGTGTCATTCCCACATACGTGCATGAGCAATGATTAAACCAAATTTGAACACACACACTTTTTTAAGCCACTACCTAGGCCTAGCCTGGGCCTCTGTCCATTCCTGTGGCAGCCACATCGTCCCTTCTCCGAGTCACAAGCAGAATATCTGAAGTCGTGCGTTCACCAGAGAAGACTGATCATGAACACCTCTTTCTGCGGTCATAGCAGGGAGGCAAGAACAGAAATGAATCCCTTCCTCACCCCAGGCCGTCACTGCTCAGTGTCTGCTAAGTCAGCCCAGTCCATCCTAAGGCTCCATCTGAGGAGGCTCTAGAGGTAGGCAGGCTTCTCTGGGATCATGTGTTCTGTACCACAAGCTAGGACAGTAGCAACCTCCTCAGTCTCATGACCCCAGCTTAGAGAATGCATAGAACCACAAGGAAAGGGAGTGCCAACCAGATCAAGTATACAAAACACTGAGTCACTGCCTCGTCACCATAGAGTCCTTATGTGGCCTCTGAGTCCCAATCCTCAGGTAAACTTTCACCAGCAATTTGGGAATGGAAGTAGGCACATACATGGTCCAAGGATTCTGTTCTGTAGTCCTTATCACTAGCGTGTTTATTTTCACTTACAATTCATTTCTGCTTTTATCATAAAGGAGCCTAGTAGTGAATAACATTTTTGCTGAATATAGTTTTATGAATGTATGGGTGTATGGATGAATAGATGAACGCACACATAGGTTGATAAGACGGATAACTATATGGAAGGATACATGAATAGTTGAATATGTGAATGGGTAGGTAGGTGGATGATAGATGATTGGTTGAGTGGATGTTTGGATGGCTATATGGATGGTTACATGAGTAAAGGGGCTGGTGGGTATTTAATGGGTATGTAGATGGTAGGTAAATGTACAGGTGGTTTTTATGAAGTGGAGGCTGAGTGGACAGATGATTGGGGGCTTGTGTGAGTGAATGTATAAGGAGATGGGTAAATGGATGGAGAGTTAGTGGGTGTTAACTAATGGAAGGTGGAGGGATGGATGGATGGGAGGGTGGAGGGATGGATGGGAGGGTGGATGGGTGGATGGATGGGTGGGTGGATGGGTGGATGG
>NC_022033.1:2582661-2586065 GCF_000317375.1 Microtus ochrogaster | reverse complement strand
GGTGGTTGGATGGATGGATGGGTGGATGGGTGGATGGATGGTTGGGTGGGTAATGGATGGATGGATGATGGATGGATGGTGGATAATGGATGGATGGATAGATGGATGGATGGATGATGGATGGATGCGTGGATGGATGGATGGATGGATGGATGATGGATGGATGGGAGGGTGGATGGATGGATGATGGATGGATGGATGATGGATGGATGGGTGGATGGATGTGTATGGGTGGGTGGATAATGGATGGATGGATAGAGGATGGATGGATGGATGGGAGGGTGGATAGATGATGGAATGACAGATGGACAATAGGCGGATGGATTTCTAATTTTAAGGGTTGACACATGAGTGAGTAGTTAATGGCTGGGTGAAAGGAAGGCGCCTTCATAGATGAACAATGGCTGCTCTGGCAGATCTCATGCTGGGAACATAGAACAGAGGGCAACCATCAAAACCATAACCCTGGGACAGGTGGATTTCCAGGTGTGACCAGAGTATATGAAGCAGACAAAGGGACTAGCCTCCTCTAGGGCTCATGGAGTTGACAGGCATGTCATACCAGAAGGGAAGGGTGGAGAGAAAGCCTGATCCTGCCTGAAGCTAGTGGATCCCTGCCCACACCTGCCAACTTAGCTCTGGAGGAGCAACAACCCTGTCTCCAACACGTTTGTCCGTGTAGATTTTATCCCGGACTCAGTAGAGTACTCTCTTCTCTGCTTCTTCTGCGGTTCACAGCCGCGGAAAATATTCACAACATCGCCGAGATCCAAGCTCAGCGTGTACGTGCTGAGGACAGTGCCAGGTATTTTGACAGTTCGGCAGCATCTCTTGCCCAAGAGGCAGCAGCCTGCGAGTCTCGGCGGTCTGTCGCTAATGATCATTTAATACTGTTTGGTATCAGTTTTGTGTACACACTTCCGCACAGAGTAAATTGCGTGTGGGTGTTTACATTTAAGACGAGTGTCTATGTTGTAATTGATGGAACTCTAATCTCCACGTGGTTCCAGCAGGAGACATGCAAATGGCTCTTTCCAGCATCATCAAACCTTCGCTAATTCTAGGGAAGCAGAATGCTTTACATTGGGCCCCAGACAGAACAGAAGGAAAAGCCAGTCCAGGCTGAGGCAGGTTTGGAGAACTGGTCCTGTGATGGAGGAGCAGGATGAAAGGGCATCTCAAGGAAGAGGGAACCTCACCCAATGAATGGCCTCCATCTGCAGGGGCATTCTCTTGATTAACAATGGATGCAGCCCACTGTGGGTGGTGCCACTGCTGTGTCGGAGACCCTGAGTTTTATAAGAAAGGTGGCTGAATGAGCCAGGGAACAAACCCGGAAGCATCATTCCTCCACGGCTTCTGCTTCAGCCTTGTCTTGGAATCCCTGCCTTGGCTTCCCAGGATGATGTAACCTAAAGGCCAAATAAGCACTTTCTTTCCCAGTTTGCTTTGGATCATGGTCTTTACCACAGCCACAGAAAAGCAACCTAGGGCATACTCCCTGCTTCCCAAGTGTCCCGGCCCCTGACTGAGACAAAATAAGGAAAGAAAGATGTATCTCATGCAACAAGGGCTTCCAACAGACATCATAGAGAAGGAAAACATGGAGGCTTTGCTCAGAGCCTCTGAACCTCCATGAGGCCAGCAGGCCACACGTACACGTCTGACAACTCTGCCCTGGAGGGACAGTGAAGACATCTCCAACATATTCAGCCAGGTGGAGGCTGACCCCTGTACATGGTACCCAGACTCAGCGACCCTGACGACCAGGCTGCCACCCCCTTTTATAAAGAATGGGGAACACAGGGCTTCCGAACACAATTGCTTGTTGTTACAATTGTGAAAGTTGATGGTGAAGTGAGCCACCTATACCAGTTTTCACTCCCAGCTGTGGATACTGCGAGACAACATGCAAGAGCATCCAGACATAGTGTGTTATCTGTTCACATGGGGTGAGGCCAGGGATGTTGTGGAACACATTAAAGTCTGGGTAAAGAGTGGCCTCAAGTGAGGACTCTTTGCTCCAGATGCCCGCAGCACTTGGTGAGCGTCTGCTCTAGAGAGTACTCTACAGACACCCTATCAGGGCTTCCCATCAAGGCTACGGACACCCTATCAGGGCTTCCCAACGAGGCCCACACTGGGATTTGCTGTGCCCACCAGTAGAAAGCAGAGCCCCAGGACACAAGCTCTACCAGCCTTCCCTCCAGTGGCATGGTGGTCTGTGCATATGCTGCTGGGCTCAGTGAGAACAACACAGGAAGCAGCGGTCTAACAGTGATGTCACCATTCCAAGCCTGTGACGATTCCTGTGTGTTCTACGTGATCCCAGAAGCCTCTGGACTGCATGTGGGGAAAGGGGGGCCTCATTTTACCCTCTCCACACTCCTTTGCAATAAAGACAGCTAAGAGAACCCCCCCACACAGTACAGGAGACCCCTTTGAGTACGACCCCGTGGGCTAACTCGGGTCCAAACTCTAACGCAGTAGCGGAGCTGTCTTTAGTTGGCACACGTCGCCTGACCCTGCACTGATCCAAGTGAAAATAATTTCTCTACGGGTGGGACAGGAAGGGCAGCACCACACCCTCCCTCAGACGTGGTCAACTATATGGAAGTTGAAGAATGGACCTAAAGAGGAAAGAAGGTAGTCGGGCTGCTCAGTGCCCCCTCACCTACTCTCTTGCACGTAACCCCAATAAACTCATGAGTTCACTGAGCTGGACTTGCCTGTGGTCTGTTTAGATGTTCTAGCTGAGGTGAGTGGACACTTATGCACATCTCTCCAGAAAATGTCACACAGGTGGGTATCAGGTCTCAGGTGTAGGATAATGGCTCACTTCCTGAACCTGCATTCCACAGAGGTCCCTGTTGAACACTGGACTTGGGTCCAGCCCAACTTCAGCCTGTCCAAGGCAGAAAGTCTGAGGTGTCCTTGTCCTGCTTGGAATAAGTCATACCATATGGTTTAAACTTTCTGCAAAACACTTCAAGTTTTTAACATATCTGCAGTGAACTTTAATGAGATTCCATAAAAACTGAACAGACCTTGCAACTAGCTGGGAGAGCCAGTGAATGACCTTGGCAGTTTCAATTAAATCCAAAGTAGAACTTCAAGACTTTGCAGTTTTCTGTGGCCAAGTAACTAAGGAGGGGAAGGGGTGTGAAGGGATGAACCATGGGAGAGGGGTGAGAAGGGATGAGCTATGGGGGAGGGGTGAGAAGGGATGAGCCATGGGGGAGGGGTGAGAAGGGATGAGCTATGGTGAGAGGGGTGAGAAGGGATGAGCTATGGGGGAGGGGTGAGAAGGGATGAGCTATGGGGGAGGGGTGAGAAGGGATGAGCCATGGGGGAGGGGTGAGAAGGGATGAGCTATGGTGAGAGGGGGGAGGAGGGAAGAGCTA
>NC_022033.1:2562494-2582561 GCF_000317375.1 Microtus ochrogaster | reverse complement strand
GATGAGCTATGGGGGAGGGGTGAGAAGGGATGAGCCATGGGGGAGGGGTGAGAAGGCATGAGCCATGGGGAGGGGGAAGCGGGGAGCAGGGATGAGCCATTGGGTGAAGGGGGGAGGAGGGATGAGCCATAGGGGAGGGGTGAGAAGGGATGAGCTATGGGGAGAGGGGTGAGAAGGATGAGCCATAGGGGAGGGGTGAGAAGGGATGAGCTATGGGGGAGGGGTAAGAAGGGATGAGCTATGGGGGAGGGGTGAGAAGGGATGAGCCATAGGGGAGGGGTGAGAAGGATGAGCCATAGGGGAGGGGTGAGAAGGGATGAGCTTTGGGGGAGGGGTGAGAAGGGATGAGCTATGGGGGAGAGGTGATAAGGGATGAGCCATGGGGAAGGGGTGAGAAGGGATGAGCCATGGGGGAGGGGTGAGAAGGGATGAGCCATCTTTCTGTGCAAATATGAGGTTGCTCCAGTTCAGGTCTTTCTCAGCATGGTTTCCTCACCCCTCGAGCCTTCATGCTGGAAAGTTTCTGTGAGAGACTCTCCGGGGAATCTGGGGGCACAGGAATGCCTTCTATCTTTCCTATGTCTTTGAGTCCTCAGGGCAGACCCAGGCTCCACACAGCCCAGGCTCTAGAGTAGACACAGCCCCTGTGCCAGTCATCCTGCCTAACAGAAAGACTGGCAAGTCCAACCAGCCAGGCAAATCTTGTCTTTCCTCTCTGACACACCCAAACACATTTGGTGTGTAAAACTTGACATCTGCATGTGTACAGCTCATTCCGCCTCCCGGTACACAGAGCGGCCCACACCCTGTCTGCCATCACCCACATTCCTGCTTCCCCTTCACCAGTCAGGCCCCTCAGTAGCAGATGCCTTCTGTGCCTGGCTCCTTTCGTTCGCTGTAATGCATCAGTGATTCCTACATCAGCACAATTCTTGTTCTTGTTGCATAATATTCCCCTGGGTAGGCATAACACTCTCTGCTTAT
This sequence comes from Microtus ochrogaster, assembly GCF_000317375.1. Classification (NCBI taxonomy): domain Eukaryota; kingdom Metazoa; phylum Chordata; class Mammalia; order Rodentia; family Cricetidae; genus Microtus; species Microtus ochrogaster. The sequence continues at coordinate 2,581,577 of NC_022033.1, read as the reverse complement.
CCAGGCACACACTGAAGGGCATTTAGGTTGTTTCTGGTTGAGGATAACAAGGGACAATACTGTTGTATGTATTCATGCCCTTGTTTCATTTGAGAATCAGTTTACTTCTCCAAGGTACTGGCACAGAATTAAGAGTCCTGAGTGGCAAGGCAATTGTCTGTGTAACTTTGCACAGCCGTGGCATACTGCTGATAGAAGTGACCAATTTGTTTCATGCTCCCATGGCAGTAGGTGAGCACGTTAGTCTGTGCTTGTGGCCTTCTTGACACCTCTTCGAGTGATTCCCACTTCCTCCAGAAATACTGGCACACCCCCCCTCTGATGTAGCTCTGACGTTAACCCCCAGAGAGAGCTAAAATCACCATCACACTATGCGGGCTTTCCATAGCTCTCCTGTTCATCTGGCTTTGGCTGGCTCTGGAGATCGATCACAGCGAAAGAAGAACCCTCCAGAATACTCCTGGAAATGTCTTCGGTGATGTTCTAAACTGGCTGGCATAAGAGACCATGGGCAAAGGTAGGCTTATTTAAGAGGGCCCAAAGCAAACATGGCCACCAGTGAAATATGAGTTTGAGGTTGCCATGGTGATGAGAGGAATGACCCTTGTGGCCACAGTGGACAGCTGCTATGGACACAGTCCAGGATTTCTATTTCCCTGGCTTTTGTTGTTGTTTTTTTTTTTTTTCCCTTGCTTAAGCTTCTGCCAAGTCACTTTGGTGTCAGGAGAGCTGGCTATCTGCGTGGTGGAGGAAAAAAAAACAATTTAAAAAAGATAATAAAGCTGATTGCATGCGCTTAGTCACTTTAAGAAAGTGGGTGAATTGATCTCAGCTGTGGACTTTTGAGGGGAGGGAAAATGAGTCCCCGGGGAGAGGCACAGAAATGCTGGGACTCAGCTGCCTCCTCAGGGATTATGGGGTCAGGGGCTGCAGGTAGCCTGGGATGACATTATGGAGGAGGGACCTTGACATTGACCCTGAGGGTCAAGGGTCGCAGAAAGGTGCAGGGGATTCAGCTGCATTGACAGTACTTCAGTCAGAACTGCACGCTGTGGCTGCAGGCTCCCAGGTCTACCGGGAAACCTCTCAGCTAGGCTCCATACACTCATTCCAGCATGAAAAGGGGCTGGGTCCATCTGATGGGCAGGGGCAGTGACCTAAGGGGACAAGAAGAGAGGAACCTGGGACATTCTGCATTATCTGTACTCTCCAGATGGCTACCCTGTTCCTTTTGCCCCTAGCCATTGCTGAGGACTGAACTGTTTTGCAGGAAACAGCTTACACAAGACACAAGTTAGAGGCAGAGGGCAAAATGGAGGAACTTTGGTTCTTCAAAACTCCATGCTGATGTCTTTGCATCCCTGTGGGAACCACAGCAGCTTGACCTGCTTGTTGCTCTCAAATGAGAAGAGTGGGGCAGGTAAGTCTTTGTTGGACCCACAGACACAGGCCATGGTCATGCCAGGATGCTGAGTCAGGTGGCCCAGCTCCAAGCTATCATTCTTACCACTAGGACCTAAGGAGGGAGAAACCAGAGCCTGGGTGTCCTGAAGCCCCACATGCATTAGGTTCTGACTTTTGTCACACAGCGCATCAGCACGTATATGTGTACATACACAGCCTACACGCACACGTGTGTGTGCGTGCGTGCAGCCTACACATACACACACATGCAGCCTTTGCATGCCCACACACATACATGTACACACGTGCAACCTACACATACATACACATGTGGCCTACACACACACTTCCAGGGCCGCATGTCAGCTCCCTGCCTCCCTCAGAATGAGGAGACTGGATTTGTCAGCCGCCACCGCAGTCCCGCAGATCCCCAGCATGATTTATGGCACGTGTTAGCACAATATCTGTGTGCATCGCCGGAGGAAAGTTAATTGATGAGAGGATTGTCAGAAACGGTTCTGGGTGTGGGGTGTGTGTACTTGAACAGCAGATCGAAACGGAAGGCAGTCTTTCTTTGAAATAAAATGTTCTTGCGTTATGATTGGAATATCTCCTGAAGAAACAATTCCCCCTAATTTTTCCATCTGAGACTTTAGATTTATTTCTCCATTTGGTGAACGACCATTCTCAGCAAACAAGATGCAAAAAGAGTGCGTGTGTCTGACACCCAGAGACAAGGTCTCAACGGGAGACCTCAAGGGCACCATGTCACAAGTCATAGTGTTGGGTTGGGCAGTCATGGACCCTGAACATGCACTAAGGGCTTCCTGGAGGAAGGGCCCTGGGACTGGGGTGCAAGGAGAGAGAGGAAGCAAAGGTTCTTGGCATCTGTCTCAATACCTGTCCACGCTGACGTGTAGTCGTTTTGCACCATTAACGGGACTCCAAAATCCCGTCAGGCAAATGTACTTCCCACAGATAAGCCAGCAGGTCACCGCCCTAGGGAACTGGCACGGAGCCAGGTCTCTCTCACTTCAGAGCCCAGACACACCCAGGGAGCTTCCAAGGAAGCAGACATAAGGACACCCTACCCTGAGCCATGCCCTGCACTCAGCCATCCAGCCCGCAGCCCAACTTTGAGACTCTTCCAATTTCCCCGGGCTCTGCATTGCCCAGGTCTGTTCCCGGCTCCACGGCTGCCCATTCCTGAGACCCTTGGCAGGTGAAGATCCTGCTGAGAGCAGAAGGTTGAAATCCAAGAGACTGTTCTACGAGGCAAGGGAGACAGAGCCTTTGGGACACCCGCCCACATCCTCTTTGAACACCAAGTAAGGCACTGCCTGCAGCAATGGATGGCGTGCTGTGGCACTGGATTGAAGGAGGGGTGGAGGGTGCTTAGGTAGAGCCCTGCTGTCTCCCTCCACCTGTCCACCCATGAGGCTCAAGTCGGACTGAAAACTGAGGAGTACAAGGTCTCACAGTACTGACACCCCGTTCAGGACATGGCTCCCCTGGGAGGATCTTAGTAGGACTGGCTTTAGGGAGGACCAGGGCTAGGTGTGGGATGGGTCAGAAGTGGTTGGAGGCACAGAACATTCCTCTCTCCTCTAGTGTTGATCAGAGGAAACAAATGCCTCAGAACTGGGCAAAGGGCTCATTTCCCATGCGCATAGTAATGGTGTGTTTTGAGCGTGTGGCTAACCCATGAATATTAAAAATGAAATACGCTTGATCAATGAGGTCTTTGTTTGCGATAGAACCGTCTTGGGTTCAGACAGACAAGCCCCCACAACTTAATCACTGTCGCCCAAGTGTGGTTTGCAGAAGCATCGGGGTATTCCGACACGTATTGATCTGCCATCACCGTCCCAGGCATTCAGGGATGAGGAACCGGCCATCGCCCTTCTGCTCTGTATCGGGAAGACGTCAGGACCATCTACATTAAAACCACCTCATATCGATAAGCCGGCAAGCTAAAATACACCCGCCATGGTGTGATTGATCGCTGCGTATTAACCGAGGTTATTAGAGCAGGGAAATATGACGCTTCCATCAGGGCCTCACAGCGCACAATTTAACAATCCATCTTCATTTCCCTTGTGGTTTTCTTCTTCTCTTAGGCCCATTTTGTTAGTTTTTTTTCCCTCAATTAATTACAGTTAATTAGATCCTGAACACAATGACTTTATGTTATATCCAAAGAGACATAGCAGGATAGGTTTTGGTGTGACAATGCAGTCAGCTAGTCCTGGAAGACTTTGTGCTGTGAGGGTCTTTAGCAAGCAAACACCTCATGAATGGCAGCAGGTGACAGAGATACCCATGCACTAGCAGTTTCTGAGATTCAGGCTTATTTGTGCTTTTACACTAAGCAACAAGAGGTGGAAGATGATTGGCCCCATTTGATTTTAGCAAGGAAAGGCTATGTAGCGGGTTGTACGATCCTAACATTAATCTGAGGTTGTGGGATGGAGTTTTCCAGGGTCCTGAAGGAAGCATGGGAAGGTAGAACAAGCATTCAGAACCCTAGGAAGAGCATCAAATATTAAAATGTTTGCATTTGGACACTGTGTCCTACTTAAGTCTCCTTTGGGGTCGGCTTCCTCTTGTCTCCTAGGACGCAGTCAGAGTGCCCCAGTACCACTCTGAAGCTGTTCCTTCACTCAGCTCTCTTTTGTGTGCCTCCCTCTTGCACAGAGTCGCAGGAGGGGAAGGGTACAGAGGAGCCAGGGGACTCTCTCCCTCAGTAGAGCAGTGGCTGAGGGCACCAGGCCCTAGGACTTTGCATCTCATCATGAAGTATCTGTGAGCTTCATTTTCCTGAGCTGCAGTGTGGAGGAGGCACAGTATCTGTTACAGGGTTCAGACCCAATGACATCACCCTGTGTATCATGCCGACTCTAAGCTGGGGGCATGAGGCAGGTGCCAGCTCTGTTTTTCTGAGGCAGGGCTGTTTTGCCACCTCAACACAGGCATTGTGTTGGGCTGATGGTCAGGTCCACTTATGCCAGCTGGGCAGCCCGTGGATGCTACCTCCTGTGACAGCAGCTACAGCTCACAACAGCTATGTAAAAAGACCATATTCACACACACACACATGCACACACACACACATACACACACATCTGCTAATTGTGGGCACTACAACAGAAAAACACAGCCTCCTGTCGGCTTCTATTCAACCTACAGTGACTCTGGATCGAGAAAACTCTGCACATATTGACGATCAGTGAACACGGGCTCCCTATGAGGATGGCTCAGCCTGGGTGAATGACAGTCCCTCTAAGTCCTGCCCCTGATGACTGGACCGTGAACAAGTCTCTTCCAGGTTCTTTACAGTGAAGTTCTTTGTTTAATTTATCTGCAAAAAAGAAGGAAAGGGAGGGGTGTATTGTGTTACACGGGACATGAGACACCCCAGGAATAGCAATCTTCTCTCTGTAGTGGCTGGGCAGCACACAGCAGCTTCTAGAACATTTTGAGAAGTGGCCCCTCCTCAACGGTCACCGAAGAGGATAGTGCATGCCGATGTCTGTCTGCAGATGAACACCACTGCTTTTGTTAAAGCTACTTTTTTTTTTACACGTGGTTCTATTCTTGACATTCCAGTGTGCCCAGCTGGCTAGTGGGTCCTGGCACCCACTGGGCTCTGTCCAAAGCATTTTCACCACTGTTACTTGGATGCACCTCCTTTGTGTCTTGCCTTAAACCCTGTCATTTCTAAGGTCCTTCACTATCGCCACGAGGGTCCCACCAGCCCCACCTGCCCGTTTTTGTGCTCTTCTCGCCTGTCAGATACAGTGTTGATAACTCTCTGGCAGGTAAAGATGGTCTATGTTGTTCCCTGTGTTCTCACAACGGATACCTGGTTCTTGCCAGCTGCTAAAGATGGAGCATTTGCTTCTAGCCCACGTCTTCCTGCATCCGTGTGTAGTACGACCTGGTGCTGATTTTCCCTCCCTTGACTGTGTAGAGGGTGAAGAGAAGGAAGCTTCAGGTCAGAGTCCATCCTATGCTCCTGTAGATGTGGCTGAAGGAAACAAATTCTAACCTGACCTGGTCTATGCCCAGGAATTGGGCTCCCAGGGCAGAGCCACAGTCTGCATGACTCCCTGAAGGAGAGGTCTCCCTTGACAGATACCACCAAACAGACAGCTTAAAACAGAGACAAAGTTAGTGTTAGTGCACCCTAATATCTACACCATCTAGGACTTGCTGGAGCTCAGGAAAAGACTGGACCTGTGGAACAATACCTGCAGGATCTCCAAGACTTGGGGTGGTCACAAGATATCCCAGAAGAGATCCAGGGAGGATCCCAATGAGGATGATGGACCAGAAACCCGGGGCCTTGAACCAGACCAGTGGCTTATGGAGGTGAACATTTGCTAGTAAAGCTGACAGAACCAAAGGCGCTACTGTGTGATGCACTGAGGCCCCTGGAGGCAACAGGATAAAAGAAAGAAGAGGTGTTCAAGAGGTGGGAAAAAAGGAGAAGCAAGGGGGTTTTCTGTTCTTTTTTGTTGTTGTTGTTTTATTTTTTCTTTTTTTTTAATTTATTTATTTATTAAAGATCTCTGTCTCTTCCCCGCCGTCTCCCATTTCCCTCCCCCTCCCCTGTGGGAAGTCCAAGGACCGCCCACCTCCATCCATTTCTAGTAAGGTGAACATCCAAGCTGCCTAGGCTCCCACAAAGCCATTACGTGCAGTAGGATCAGAGACCCATTGCCATTGTTCTTGAGTTCTCAGTAGTCCCCATTGTCCACTATGTTCAGCGAGTCCGGCCTCATCCCAGGCCTTTTCAGACCCAGGCCAGCAGGCCTTGGTGAGTTCCCAATAGAACATCCCCATTGTCTCCTTGTGTGGGTGCACCCCCCGCAGTCCTGAGTTCCTTGCTCGCACTCTCTCTCCTTCTGCTCCTGACTTGGACCTTGAGATTTCTGTCCGGTGCTTCAACGTGGGTCTTCTGTTCTTGTTTTTGGTTTTGCTTTGTTTTGTTTTCAATTTGCTTTGTTCTTGTTTTTGTTTATTTGCGTGCTTACTTTCTTTGTTGTTTTCTTGGAAGATGCACTGGAGGAGTAAGGGGAGGATATGGCGGGACCAGGAGTGGAAAGGGGGTGCATAAGGTGAAACTCCCGAAGAATCAATAAAGAAGTTAAATTTGCCAGAGGGGGGGAAACAGAGACAAAGCCCAAGTCCAAGTGTCAAAAGTCTCAGGCTCTTCTGTTGTGGCCAGCTGGGTCTCCTGTTGTGGCCACCCACCAGGTTGAGTCCGTTCTTATGCAGTCAAGATACCACGCATGCACCTTGCCTGCCTCCCAACCCATGGCGGGAAATTGACACTCATCATTTGAGACCTCATGGGAAGGTTTGTTACTCAGCATCACTGCGGCATTGCTGGCTCATACATGGGTCTCCGTTTAGCTGTCAATAAGTGCTGAATTTCCCTAAAAAAAAAAAATGGCCCTATTGTATTAAATATCCTCAGATCTAGAGACAGAACACAACAAAGGACTCCAAGTGGCCCTGTGCAAATGACATCAGCACTCAAGCTCCAAGTGCCCAGCTTCAAGGTGGCCAGAACACAGGGTAGCCAGAAGTGCTTTTGTTTGAGAGACCCACAAAAGGTGCTTTACCTTCCAACTTTGTGCACTATGTAACAGTTATTGTTTCTGTTTACCACAAATCTGAAGCTATTGTGCCCATGTGACAATCCAGCACATTCCACAGAAGAGAATACTCAACTTTCAAAAGCAATTTGTTGACAGATATAGGCTTCAAATTGACCCCCATGGGAAGCTCCATCTTCAACCACATGGGTGCCCTCTATACATCACAGATTGTCGGCTCCTTCCTCGTACTAAAATAATTAAAATACTTTCATTCTCCAGGTTGTATTCTATCCAAAGTGGTCTCTTCATTAAAAGACACTAATATTTTTCTGTTCTGTTACCCACTATTTTCATCTTCTGTATTTACTCTTCTTGTCTGCTGTCAATATTTCTCAATTAATCCCATTTTTGTTCTTTTGTTATGATGGCTTATAATCTTTTTTTTTTTTTTTGGTCTTAAAACAAGCTTTGAACATAAGAACCTAGAAGTGCTTTCTGCAAGTGGAAGGACTCTGTCGGCTCACACGCTCGTAGGTGGATGTGTGCTTTTCCATGTTTAAATTTTTCAGTATGATTGTTTACGAACAGGATCTTTTGTTCCTTCAGGGTTGGTCTAGTCTAAGCACCCATTCTTCATAGGAAACGATAATCCTCAAATAGCATAATCATCACCATAGCAACCTGAGGCGACATCACTGGCAGGATTAGGGCTTCAAGAGCCTGAATCTGCATCCTTCTCCTGCTCTTTACACACCAGGCACCTCTGCTGACGGCTCTCCACAGCCCTGAGTGTCAAGAGGCACACAAGGGCAGCCGAGTGGCTCCCAAGCTGAGCACAAAAAGCCGGAAATATGCTGGCACAGTCTGAGTCTATGAGAGGCCTCAGCATAGCCATGGTCATCCGTGCACACTCATATACATGCACACACGGGGTACACAGGGAGTGAGAACATACACACACACACACACACACACACGGATACACGCGCACACACATACACACACAGAGCTCTTACTGAGTCAACATTCCTCAAGCCATAAGCAGCACCCCAGTTCCCTCTGGGTCAATCTGTCCGACAAATGTGTTTAAGAAATCAGGTGGGGATGGGTGGGTTTCCAAAGAGAGATGGAACAGACCTTCAGTTAAGACAGTTCTGAGCTGTAGAATTGCCTTTTGAGTCCAAGGGCTCAATATTAAGGGACGAGAGACAGCTACATAAGTGTAAGGACCTGAATTCTTATCTTGAACATTCTTGTTCAAAAGCCCAAAGACCAGACGTAGCTATGCATACCTGAACTCTCAGTTCTGGGGAGGTGGAGTCAGGAGGATCCTTGGGTTTTGCTGGCCAGCTGGCCTAGTTGTTGAGCTCAAGGTTCAGTGAAAAACCCCACCTTAAAGAATAAAAGCAACTCAGAAAGACATGTGGCACGAATCTCTAGGCTCTACGTAGATGTATGCACACATTTACCTGTACAGCTGCACACACACATGTGCATATGCACACATGGACATTCATGCACACACATATGTGCATATACACAGATGAACATTCATGCACACACATATGTGCATATACACAGATGAACATTCATGCACACACAAACACACACTAATATCTTTTAAAAAGTCCAGTAGCAGGCACTGTGGTGACCAAGTTTCCCCTTCTGTGGCTGTCTTTGGCGTCTTAACACACTGCAGTTCCAGACACAGTAAAGAAAAGGCTACTCCATGCTTTATTTTATTCCAAGTAAATGACATTGATGTATCCCAAGCCAGTAATCCTGGAGACCAAAAGCTGCAGAAGGACACACAGACAGAAAGGAGTCCCTCCACTGGGCCCCTTCCGGCACCCAAGCTCTGGACACACAGCAGTGAAAGCCAGGCAGATACAGTTCAGCTTCGCAAAAGCCAGGCATCAGCCTACCAAAAGGCAAGAATGGCCGGCACACCAGTTTGGCAAAAAGCAGTGGTTTTCATATTCCTAAATACATTCCCCTGCCCTTTAAGGTCCCCGTCATCTAAGTTCTTCAAGGAGATATAATCCTCTCTTTCATCCAGCATAGTCTTTGCCCCAAATTCTCTTACCTGACACAGCAAGAGACCCCTAACTTCCTGAGGTCATGAAGTAACTTTCCAAACCTAAGACAAACTAAGATGTGCCCAAGCAAGCAGATGCTAGTCGCCAGCTAGAGAAGACCTTGTACCTCCTACTTGTATGTGACCCACCAATAAACTATAAATGTACCTTATGCTGAAAATGGGCCACAACAATTTGGTACTTACATTGGGACTAGGCAGAAAAGCTTCCTTGCTTCTGCCTGCTCAGCGATTGCTAGCAACCGATTTTCTCTGTTCCTTCACCAAATTCAAACACTATAATCAAGGTCTGACTCAACACAGGAATCCCCAAAGACTTTAAAACATGCAAAATAGAAATAAATTAATTACTCCATCAGCATTTTATGGTGCATATATAATTTTTATTCAAACATTCCATCTCACAAGGCAAGTTTTCCACGCAGAGAACACTTGATTTCATCAGAAGAAATTGCTGCTTTTACATGAAAGAAAACACAATCCGGGTATCCCCAGAGTAAAATGAAGAGGAAGGAAACACTTCCAGCCAGCTGACTCTGACTCCCCACAAAAGCTCTCCATCCAAGGACAGTGTTCAAGTCCCAAAATGATTGGTGGGGCTGAGGCAGGGGCCAGCCCAAATACATAGTCCCCACAGCGAGCCTCAAGAAAGTGTGCCAAAAGGGAGGGGGTCCCAGGAGGCCCAGAGGCCAGGCTAGCTCTGAGCAGAGCCCACTCATCCTGTCTCGCCCAACTCCTTGAGGCTCTATACTTTCTGTGTGTACATGTACATGTGTCTATTTTATGTTCGTGTGTGTGCAGTTGCATGTGGAGGTCAAAGGTCAATCCTGTCATTCCCCAGATGCTGTCCACCTTGTTTCCTTAAAAAGTCTCTCACTGGTATGAAGCAAGCCACAAAGGCTAAGCCAGCTGGTCAGGAAGCTTCAAGCAGGCTCTTATCTCTGCCCTCCCAATGCTGAGGTTACAGGCACATATCACGAAGGATGACCAGGCATGTCACTGTAGCTTTCCTCTTAACTTTCTATTTCACATGTGTATATAACAGGCTTTGGCCATTTTCACTTCTCATGACCCTCTCTTGACCCCCTTCTTTCTCCCACGGGAACCTCTCGTCTTCCCAGGAAGCCTCTCCTCCTCCCCTGTGTTTTTGTGAGTATGTGGTCCAGTGAGTCTAATTCCAGTGCTCACAACAGCACGGCTCGGGGGTGTTGACCCAGCTTTTCACATGACTTCTGGGGAACTGAACTGAGTTGCCTCCCAGACTGATTCTGCCATCTTCATGTGACTCTCTACTGCTTCCTTCTCTGCTGAGCCGTTCCTGGGGGAGGCAGATTGCCCATGTAGATCAGTTGTTCTGGCCCTGAGTGAAGGAAATAGGGCAATTAGCATCATGGCAGTGGGCAGAATTAATCATGTGTGCTCGTTTTTACTCATGTTTTTCCCCAGAGGCAGCACAGGAGCATTGATTAGTGCAGAGACTGTCTGCACCACAAACACTCAATTATTCCAGTGTTTACTCCTGTGAACGCAGCAGAAGAATGTGTGCATCCAACAGGCACGCTCTGCAAAGACCAGAAACAAGGTTTCTGTGGATCCGTGAGTCCGTGGACCATGGTCACGGCCACCTATAAATTCAGTGCACAATCTCTCTTAGGTGTTCTCTCTCCAGCGTTGTGGTTTTCTCTCCAGTTAGTCATCATGTTAGTGCTGTTGATTGAAACAAGGTCTGTAGTAGGCTGGTCTTGAATTTAGGGTCCCCTGCTTCAAACCCCTGAACACTGGGGTTACATCTGTGTATTACATAACTTCACGTAGTCACTTTAAGTCTAGCATTGTTGTGTCTCTTCTTTGTTCCTGAGTCAGACAGTCCCTCAGGTCAGAATAAAGGGAATAACTAAGCTCTGAGGTCCCAGGTCTTCAAACTCAGAGTCCTCTCTCCCCTGGCCATACTGGAAAAGTGTACACATGACTGATTAAAAAGCTCCCTAACTCCCACCCCCACCCTCGGCTCCAAAGCCTCACATCTCCTCCACTGCTTCTGGCCTCAAGCAAGGGACATGCTTCGGCCAATGGAGAGACCAGAAAAGATGGCCCCTCATTTTCCTTCAGTCCCTGCATCATTAAAGAACCTACTCAGGGAACCTTCCAGAAACAAGCATGGAGATGCCTGGAGAGCAGAGACTACTCATAACAGGACGTAGGAGATAGTGATGCCTGTAGTGAGTACAGACCAGAGTCCCTGCTCCTTCACAGAGTCAGCCGTGTGAGAAGGCAGGGGCTCTCCTCCTAAGAGGGAAACCAGAGCCGCCCTCCCTTCTGAATCACTGAGTTTGCAGATCCCAGCACAGTAAAAAGTAAATAGGATAAATCAATATTTGCTGGTGAAGAAATTAAAAATGTCCAGCTAGGGAGTTTTCCGAGCGAGGTCACCCTGGTGGGAACTGGTTCACTCCCATCAGTGCTGCTGGGGTTGGCGTGGGGTTGGTGGCCTCTGGGAACCACGTGGGCAGTTTTCCAGACCATCAGAAACGCTCAAGCCTCAGTCTGCAGAAATGAAAGCCGCTGTAGGTGGTCCCGAGTCCCACTTCCCCTTTACCACTCCAGGCATAGCCCACACATGATTCCAGCCAGTTCCTCTTTAATCCTCTTCGTGGGACATCATTTACCCAGGGCAGTAGGTCCTGCCCCCAGGAGATTGCCCACCACAGCCTCCTCTGAGCAGCTACTCCCCATCTTCCTATCTACACCTTCAGTTGCACGGGGCCCTGTCGTCCCTGCCACCTGTCACAGACGTTACTAACTGCCAGGGTAACCCATGAGCCGAGCCACCTAGGTAAAGTTTGGAGCAGGAATTTCCCAAGTCAGTCTATACTCAGTGTCTCCACAGTTCCAGCGGGCCCAAGCAAAGGCAGGTTCTGGTAGCAGGCTGGCCCACCCAGACTTCCAACCTCCTTCAGAGGTACAGACAGCACTTCGGGACCACTGAGCAAAAGCAATAGCAGTGTGGGGGGAGGGACTTATTGGAAGCCGAGGACAATAAGGAAGGCTTTCCCTTCAGCCTAGCTAATGAAGCATCGTACTCTTGTCTTCTTTTGCCTGACAGAAAAGCATCAGTGGTAAGTGAGCCTGAGCCCAGGATAGACACTGGGTTGAAGCAGAGCACCGTATAGACCAGGAGTGGCAACCAGTGGCTTTCTCCTTTATGCACTAACACTTAAAAACCTGGGGACTCTACTCTTGACCACAGGCCAGGATCCAAGGCCATCTTAGTCATGGGAGTATCCTGAAACACTTGACCCAGGGACCAGTGACTTTAAAAATGACCCCAGACTAGACAGCTTCCCCCTTCTAGAAGGTCCAAGGTTCAAGCTACATCACCAAACGACAAAAACCCGTGAGTGGGAAACTGTCACACATCACCGATGTGTGACACCAACAAAACACAGTCAGGACTGGGTATAGGAGATCTGCCTGGGAGATGCCTCCTGCTCTGTGGGACTCTGTGGCCACAGATAATCCATGACTCGCACTGGCCTCAAGCTCACTGGCTTTCTGCTCCCATGACCTGGATTTCATGCCCCAAGTCTGGCGAACCCACCTGAGTCAGGGCCATTTGCCTCCACACAGAGACAGCAGAACCCCACTACATACATGCTCACATGGGGCTCTGAGGTTTATTAGAAATGATTTTTCTCACATGGCACATGCTTTCTGAAGTGGGAGAGCTACCTGTTCCCGTTTCACAGGCGAGAAACAGCAATCAGAGGCAAAAAAATATTCCTTGAACACTGGGAATGACGACCACAGCACAGTGGCTCCCTCACAGAATGGCAATGCCCCGCCATTTATTTCTGTTACCTGACATGGTGAATAATGCTTATCCCCTCCAGCTTCTGCAGACATGAACCCCAGAGTCAAGACGGCTGTGATTACACATTTTTAGAAATTTCTTTCTTCACCCCATTCTGGCTCAACTACCTGCCAAAAGACATAGATAGACATCAACAAGGCCTGGGTACCGACCACATCCCTGCTAGCCGGTGAGGGCACTGGAGTCCCCTGCTCCTGACTGGCCTACAGATGCAGCGCTGGAGCTCAGTCCTGGAGATTTGGATCAAACCCAGAGGACAGATTTCCTTGAGCCTATCCACCCAAGGAATGGCCTTCCACAGTCCATTCACCCAAAGGAAGACTTTCTGCAGCCCATCTACCCAAAGGAAGACTTTCCGCAGCCCACCCACCCAGAGGAAGACTTTCCACAGCATCTACTCAGAGAAAGACTTTATGTAGGAAACCACCCAGAGGAAGACCTTCCCCAACCCATCCATCCAGAGAAGGACCTTCCTCACTCCACCCACCCAGAGGAGGGTCTTCCTCTACTCACTGGCCCCAAGGCAGGCTATGGCTAAATTGAGGTTGTACCCACAGTCACCATGAACTCAGTTGAGGCACTTTGTGACATCCTTCAGAAATTTGGTTCTTTGTTTGAGCATGCCACTCCCTGATAAAGTCCCCACGGTGCTCAGAACTGAATCAAAGCCTTGGGCCTGTCTTCTAGTCCCAGAGGCATGCTGGCTCCCCAGGCTGCAGCTGGCCCTCACACGGCCATGTGACACACAACACACATGCCTCCGTGTTGCTGCCCTGGCAGGCCACCCGTGCTTGGTGCTTCCTCTAGCCTTAAAGCTTTTCTTGCCACATCCCTTGGGAAGCTTCTCCTAATAATATATCTGGGGGCCTCTGTCTCGCTGGTACCCCAGGCTATCACCCTACTGGGCCTTTTTGGGGGCATCATTGTGGTTTTATTTAATGTCAATTTCCTCAGCTTGACTCTCAAGTGAAGGTTTTTTCTGTGTGTCCCGGGAGCCTAGAATTATGTCTGGGAGTCACTACTTCTAAACACCATGGCTTTGCTGGAGTACGTGGGAAGGTTCTGGATGTAAAGACTTTGCTGGAGTACGTGGGAGGGTTCTGGATGTGAAGACTTTGCTGGAGTATGTGGGAAGGTTCTGGATGTAAAAGCTTTGCTGGAGTACATGGGAAGGCTCTGGATGTAAAGGGCTGCATGTTTTCATAACATAAATTAATGCTAATTTGTGCTAAGAAAATATGTATAACCCTGAAAAGATGCAGATAAAGGCCATGTCCCCATTTGAAGGTCTGAGTGGAGAAACAACAAGCCATGATTTTATGTTTCTTTGGGGATAAAAATAATAACATTGCAGTAATTCAGCAGCCCCCGCTTGCCAGTACCTGCTAGGAAAGACGTTCCCATGGGGCCCATGGAGCTTGAGCTACCCGGGAAGTTCTTGGTGGGGTCTGTCTTGTTATAGAATGCAGTGCTTAGAGAGATACAAATGGTTGGGTATTTCTTCACCTCTCGTCTTCCAGGGTGATATAAACAATACCCCTTCCCTCCCAGCTGTAACTATGGAGGGACTTTCGGTATGCCCTAATCTGTCCAAGCCACTGGAACATTTGGACTGAAGCAATTTGATCAGCAGAAGCAAGAGTCAGGTGAACAGCTGCTGAATGCCTGCTGTCAGGCTTTCTCGGGGCAGCGGGATAGCCCTTGCTGGTACAGGTCTGCCCTGCCATTCCTTGGAAAGAAGCAAGACTAGGCCACATCCGGGAAGACTGGGAAGCAAGCCCATGATACCACAGGGGCTCCAAAGATTAGGATTTTCCATGTTTGCTAATGACGCTCATTCTTTATTTTTGTCAGAAATGGAGAGATGGCTTGGTTCCTGGAGGTGCAGACCAGGAACCTGGGGCGGGGAAGACAGAAGAATCTTAAGGCCTATCTGGGCTAAATTGTGAATTTAGGTCCAACCTGGGCAACTTATCAAGATTCTGTCTCAAAATAAAAAGAGAGGGCCGAGATGGGCTGGAGCTGGGGCTCAGTAATAGAATTCTTCTCCGGCCATGTGTGTATGAGGCTCAGCATTAATTCTAATATAAAAAAAGTGTGAACAATACCTCCACAGAATAGAGTGTGTAACAGTGAATCACGAGAGCCTTGCTCTGCACCCCTGCACCACCCTGATGGAGGTGGGTCTTGTATCTTATCTGTTGCTTTCATTAGTTAATTAATAAAGAAACTGCTTGGCCTTTAATAGGACAGAAAATTAGGTAGGCGGAGTAGACAGACAGAATGCTGGGAGAAAGAAGCCAAGTCAGGCAGTCGCCATGATTCTCCCACCCCAGACGGATGTAGGCTAGAATCTTTCCTGGTAAGACACCATCTTGTGGTGGTACATAGATTATTAGAAATGGGTTAATCTAGATTTGAGAGTTAGCCAGTAAGAGGCTAGAGCTAATGGGCCAAGCAGTGTTTAAAAGAATACAGTTTCAGTGTAATTATTTCAGGTAAAGCTAGCCCGGTGGCAGGACGCAGCCCACCACTTATATTACAACAGAGCGAGTGGTACCCAACGTGAGGCGTCACTCTGTTGTAATAGAAGCGGCGGGCTACGTTCCTGGCACCCAGCCACCTGCACGGTTGATCTAACCCATTTCTAATAATCTGTGTAGCCCACGAGGTGGCTTACCAGGGAAGATCTTAACCTGCGGCTGTGTCGGGTGAGAGAATCATGGCAACTGCCTGACTCGGCTTCTTTCTCCCAGCATTCTGTCTCTCTATTCCGCCTACCTAATTTTCTGTCCTATTAAAGGCCAAGCAGTTTCTTTATTAATTAACCAATGAAAGCAACAGATAAGATACAAGACCCACCTCTATCACCACCCCCATCAGAACAGACTTCCCCCACCCACCTCCAAGTGCTCCTGTTGCTGTTTTGTGGAATGAGGGAGCAAACCTGGAGCCTGATGCATGCACAGTCGTGGCTGCACTGTTTTGTTCTTGGAGACCTGGCTTACCTCATTTCACAGTGCATGGCTTTTGAAAAGGTAATTGATGCTCTGTGGGTTTTTGTTTTTGACTCCGGCATGTGGAGCTGGAGAAAATAAGAAGGGCAATGAGCAAATGGCTACAGTCAGAGGGAAGGACTGTTCCAGAAGAAAGAACCTGGTGACTGAGATCGAAACGCATGGCATGTGTGATCAGGACAGAACTTCCACCTCGAAAAGTGGCAGAAATCAGTCTTTACGCAAAAGCTTCAGGGTGCTGGACAGCATGGCAAACTCTCCTGTGACTTTATCTGGTATAATGCCACATTAGAATGAAGGGGCATGCTGATGAGAGCCCCTCAACAGGCACCTTCCAGGGCCAGTTGTCCAGTCCTGGGGCCACTCGGAGTCCTTACACTGGAGCTCTGGCTATGTCCAGTCCCACGGCCACCATGTGCCCCACACTGAGCTCTTCTAGAGGTGAAAGCCAAACTTCCCAGAGGCAGACCAGTGCCTAGAGAAGCCTGACCCCTCTGCTTAGTGGGAACTGACGCACCTGTTTACTTATTTTAGTCTCTGGGTCTCATTGCCCCGAGCTAGCCACCAGCCAGAAGAGCTGGCAGCACCCAATGCCCACAGGCTGGCGAGGTGTGGAGTGCAGAATGAACGGGCTCCATGCTGGTCTCTCTTCAATCCCCACCACCCTAGGCCGTAGGTTGCTTGGTAACGATGTTCAGGACGGTCACGGTTGCATTAAGAGGAACACTTTGAAAAGAGAATTGCTTAAAATCTGACAGCAATTACAGGGAAAGCAGGTTTCTTTCATCTCCAAAACCAAAACACAAATGGATCTTCCCATTCAGTTAGTATTTTATTATTATTTAAATCAGCTCCCACTGTACTCGAAGCCTGGCTCTGTGTCAACACATTTAGAGGCCAGCACTGCCTTGGCCTATGAGCCTCTTCAGAGAAGGAATGGAGGGATCTAGCTGGCTTCTGACATCCTCTTAGCCTCCGAGTTTGTGAGAGCAGAAAAGAGAATTCTACAATCAAAGCCCAAGCCGATTGTGTGTTGTGCCTGTTCCTTGAGCCACGGGCCTGAAGCCTTTCTTTCAACTGTTGATAAACCAACCCAATAGACAGGAACCTTCTGCTTAGCTCACTCACGCGTGATGGTCTCGTACCAAAATGTGAGTCCTTTAACACTGGCAACACTATGTAAAGCATTTCTGTTGCCAGAGAGCCCGATGCAGTGCGGAGCCCACAGGGAATTCTCAAGAAATTGTTCCTTCTCTCCTGACAGCATAATCTTTAGCCACACAGTCTGATCACAAGTTTGGCTGCCTTCAGCCGGTGAAATGGAACTGTGTTGATAACACAGCCAACCGTGCAGGAAGGACCTAAGAACATCCAGATTGTTCAAAAGTCTCTGTCCCATCCCCATATACATGTATTTGTCAGTCTGTCTACAGAGATGTGAGCCAACTTTATGCTTGACACAAACGCTCAGAGCACCAAGTGCCCTGGGAAAATCACCACCACAGTTCCTCAGCCTGGACACTCCTGACCGTGTGGACCAGAGGGTGTCCTCCGTAGGGCAGGATGCTCAGCAGGAGCCCTGCCTCTGACTGCCCAGATTCGATAGCAGTGACCCTAGTCATGGAGTGAAAAGCATCTCTAGACATCATTGCCTGTCCCTGTCACAGGTGGCAGCAAGTCACATGACTGTGACCCTCAGAAGTAGCCTCCATAAAGGATGTTTAGAGAGCACCTTTCAGGGCTAACACCTCCCTGGCAGTCCACCCTTTCTCCAGATCCTTCACCATGGCCTGAACCCACTCTATCTCACATGGAAGAGTTCTGAGGTGAACAAGGACCCATCTGTCTTACCCAGGGCTCCGGGCACACAGTGGGAGTCAGACAGAGTCAAACTTGAGTGTAACTAGCAGACACAGCCAGGCCGCCATAATCTGGGCATGGTGGTGTGTGGCTTCTATAATCTCAGGGCCAGGAAGAAAGAATCAGGCAGACCCCTGAAACTCAGTGTATGCCTGCAGAGCCTGTGTGGGGAGTTCCAGGCCAACAAGAAACCCTGTCCTTAAAAACTGTCATTAATATGAAGAATAAATTTCTTTTTACTTAAGCAATTAGTAATAATAAAACCTAATTATTGAAGAAAATTTAGATAAAAAAATAATGGGTAGTTCCTGAAGAACACCACCTGAGGTTATTTTTCAACTTATACACATGAGTATATGCATGCGTACACATACACAAAAGAAAACAAAACTAAAAAAAAAAAGGACAGAAACAAAGGGTGAAACAATAACAGGGGGGAAAAAATAAAATTGAGATCAAATATTCAGACTCAAGCATCTCTAATTCATTGGTTAATATCAATTACCAACTTGATGGGAATCACCCCAGGAGACAAGTCCCTGGGCATGCCTGGGAGGCATTGTCTAGATTAGGTCAGCCTCTGCCCCTGCTAATTGGGGATTATCTTGGTTAGGTTAATTGGAGTGGGAAGACCCATCCTAAAAGTGCCTGGCTCTATCTCATTGACTGGGGTTCCGGACTGTATAAAAAGGAGAAAGCGGATTGAGTGCCAGAGCTCATCTCTCTCTGCTTCCTGACTGTGGATACAATGTGACCAGCTGCCTCCAGCACCTGTGACTAGTATCTCCCACCAATGGACTGTTCCCTCAAATGATGAGACAAAATAAACCCTTTTCCCATTAGGTTGCATTTGTCAGTGGGAAAAGTAACTAAGACACCATGACATCTCCTCAGGAGGATATGGGCTTTGTGGGGCTGGGGGCAGGGAGCGTGCAGACAGCAACAAGAAGGGAAGAAACTTGGAGCCAGGTGTGTGCCCAGTGACCACCTCCAAAGATTTTAGGTCCAGAGCTGTTGCCCCAATGCAGGTAACCATTCCTGGTCCAGGACACAGGAGGCTGTGAGCCAGCATGTTACCTCTTAGCAGCTTTAGCGGGGAATAATTTGCACTCATTTAAATACCGGATTCTTCGGGATCAACCTACCCCTGGACCCAGCAATACCACTCTTGGGAATATACCCAAGAGATGCCCTATCATACAACAAAAGTATATGCTCAACTAT
>NC_022033.1:2556436-2561674 GCF_000317375.1 Microtus ochrogaster | reverse complement strand
AAATAAATAAATACCATCATTTTAAGTTACCAGAAAAAGAAACACAAGTTAAAAGCATAGTTGTAGCTCAATGGTTGAACACTTGTCTAGAATATTCACAACCATGAAAACAAACAATAAAAATGAAGAAAATAATGAAAAAAAACCAAACAAATAATGAATACCTGATTCAGTGGTTTGCAAGAGACCTGCAGCTGTGCAACCAACACCAGAGGAGCACACTCCCCAAAAGGGTCCCTCATGCCCTTCTACAGCGTTTCTTTCCCACACATTCAAGTTCTCACGACAAGAAAACTAGAATTCACAATTTCTGTGCACACATTTGAGGAAGAAGGAGTCATGCCTGTTTTTGCTCTCACTTCCAAACAGGAACCACGTGTCATCTTCATGTTGGCCCTGCGTGTGTTCTGGAAGACTGCACATCAGTTTAGAATAATGCTGGACCAGCTTCTCCATCCCTTCCCCATTCTTTCCAATATCTTTGTCATCCCAAGAGATGATTTTCTCCATGAATCTTGTGTAGTTGAAACTTTGATTACTCTCATTTGCATGAACCAAAGGACTCCAGAAAAAATATTTCTTTGTACAAATACTTGTATAAAACTTCAAAAACTTGAGTATTTTGAATGACGTTGATTGAGATTATTTTGACTGTCTTCTTTGATGTTCCCCTCAGCAATGAGGCCACCATGCCAACCAAGGAGGAGTTGCTGCTGCCCTGTTCCACATCAACTCGCTAAGACGTTACATTATGAAGCTAACATCTGCCACAGCACCAGATAGCAGATAATGAGTGAGAAGAGAAATCTAAGGAGCCAGTTCATGAAAAACTTTCTAAGTCACGTAGTTCTTTAAAGTGAACTTGATCAAAGATTCCCTGAGTTTCAGAAGGATACAAAATTTACATTTGACATCAATAAGAACACTTTATGATAGAAAAGAAAATTTTCCATTCGCGGAGAACTGATTTCTGATCGGTGTTTGGATTATCAGGGTTCTCTAGAGGAACAGAATCATTAGAATGAACACATAGTAGATAGGCTTACACAATACAGGCTGGATAGCCCAGCAAGGTCCATTTGCATGCTGGAGAGAAAAGAACCATGAGGCTGGGTGTCTCTGCAGTTCCAAATCTGCTCTCGAATGCCTGAAGGATTTCCAGGGAGCTGCTGGTCTTCACTCCACACTGGCAGCCCAAAGAAGCTGGCTTTCAAGTTGGCAGCAGCAACAGAGTAGGCTCAACTCTCACCAGGAGGAAGTGAGGCAGACGGACAACAGCTATAGCTTTTCCTTCAATCTCTTTGTATCTGGGCCGCCAGAAGGTGCTACCATGTTCACGGAGGGTCTTCCACCGTACTTAATCATTCCAAGAAATATCTTCCCAGACTAGCCTAGAAGTGTGTCCCTTATTTCATCCCAGACCCAGTCAAGTTGACGATTACAATTAACCATGACAGTATTGATAAAAATCAATCCAGAGTCATTGTTCAGCCAATGATGTCATTTCTTTCCCCTCTGGAATGATCCTGCTTGTCAAGTAAACACATGGAACAGCAGACAGGAAACATGACAGAGCTTTGCCTCACACTGTCAAATCTGAACAACAGTCATTATTGTTATCCCCCTTGTAAGTATTAATGTGGAACAATGTTCTTTAATTGTTGCTTTTGGAACTTTAGAATCGACCAATTCACAATGGAAATTATTTGCCTCAGCATGCAAGCCTAGTTGGGAGTGGAAGATGTTTTTCAATGAGGTCTTAGTAATTAGGAAAATTCTGGCTCTCTGTTTTACTTCTTTGTTGTGAGTAAACATTCCTTCCTGCTTCTGGTCCACTGAGCCTGGTTCCTCTGGAATTATATTCATTATCTAAAGGTGGCTGCTTCATTGGTTATCATTTTTCAGGTTCCATCAAACCACACAGCCTTCTGTCGTGGAGCCCGTCATTCCCAGTCCCCAAGCCACATTCCCAAGGTTAAAAAGGACAATCTCTGGTCCTGGGGTGTCCTTCCAATGGGCTAAATGGAGAGGGTAAAAGCCATCTTCCTCATTTTATTTGTCACCCCATCCCTCTACTCAGTGGCTGTCACTATTTCCCATTTCAGAGAATTAATTATTTGAAACTGCCAGAAACACCCTCAGCTCTTACAGCAGCTGCCTCTGCCCATCAGTGGGAAAGTGCCTGCAATCACTACGCCAGGAACAACTGTGCTTAGGTCAGGGGTGGCAAACGTGGTGAAAGTCATTTTCTTTCTCGCCATTAACACGCTTTGTAGATAATTATGTAATTTTCCCAGTATCCCTGGGGATTCGCTTTCGATGTCCAATCTCAAGAGTGATCTTTGACAATAGAAAATTGTGGGTAATTTGTGTTTGTTTGGGTGCCGTTTCTATAGTAATAGGAGTAATTTTTAATAAATGGAGAAAGTTGTGCTCGGCATTTTGATCAATAAATAACATTGGTTGTTTTTTTTTCTTTCTTAAAAAAGTGCTCACAATAGAAATCTGCAGCAGAAACAAGTGAGCGAGAACCCACCTGGAGTTCTTTTGTGGCTGGTCTTGCAAGTGTGATGGCATTTCCAGCCTAAGCACAGCCAGCACGCAGGCCACAAGGACCCATTTGTCTGTGCGATCCCAGCTGAGGCTGTGGGGATCCCGAGCAGGAGAGTGGAGATACAGTGTGATTTGGAGACAAACATCCACCTTTGGACCACTACCAGCTACACAGAGGACCCATGGGAACTCCCACATCACATAGTCAGGAAGACAGAGGATGTGGAGCCTCTCACACAGCTGTTCAGCTTTCCCCCAGGGTTAGTAAGCCATGAGTATTTGGGTGTCTAAACCAGTCAGTGCCTGCAAACCTACAGTGGCCTCCTTTTCCAGCTACTAAACAATAAATGGATCATTGTGCCTCTTTCCTTCACCCACTGTGATTAAGACCATGCCACACACCAGGCAGAGCCTTAGATCAATGCAGTTTTCAATATGGCGGACTGTCCAAGAAAGAGCCCTTACGCAGCTTGTGCAAGCACCATGGAGTAGTCAGCTTTAATTTTCAACTTGACACAACCTAGAATCAACTAGAAAAAAAGTCTCGGTGAGGGATCCTCTGTATTTAGTTGGCCTTTGGAAGGTTGTCTTAAGTTAGCTGATGTGGAAAGACCCAGACCTCTGAAGAAGCGGCATACTCTGGGCAGAGGCTGCTGGACTGCATAAGAACTCAAGAGGAGAACAAGCGAATGGAAGCAAGTGAGCCTGTGTGCATTCACTCTTGGACCGTGGAAGTGACATGACTCGCTGTCTGAAGTCCCTGCCTTGACTTCCATCAGCGATGGAGTCTGACCAGACCTGTGAGATGAAATAAGCCCCTTTCTCTCCGAGTTGCTCCTTGTTGGGGTCGCAGCGTCAGAAATGAAAATAGGAAACATGGAAACTTGGAGTGGGGATGTCAACAGCCTGACCAGGGTCCAGATGGGCTCCTCTAGCAAGAGAACCAAGGCAGGGACTCCAGTGCAAGCCTTTGCTTTGGGAGTGAGTCCCAGGGGGCTCCAGCTGGATAGTGGAGAAGGGAGACTCCCAGGGAGGAAAGGCAGTCAGCAGAGAATGCAGGAAGGAGATAAGCCTCCTAAGGAAGTAAGGACCCCAATGTGCACATCAAAATTGTCTCACATGAGGTAAAGGAGCCCAGGTATTCACACACTAACTCCAGCGCCCATGTTTTCTCCTGTGTTGTGTTCATTTTATTTCTGGCCTGCAGTATTGAATAGGATGGAGAGCTGTGCAGAGAATGACCGGAGCAATCTGAGAAAGCACTAGACAAAGAGAAGCGCATGCTTCGTAGCACAGCACAGAGGTGTTGGGGACAGTGCCTGGTGGATGGAGAGGATGGGATGCACTGAATTTGATAGGTGCAGCACGAGTAACAAAAACCCAGAGACAGAAAATGGACTTCAACCTGAAGGTCAAAAAAAACCAAAACAACCAGTCACTGGCTCTTACCTCTACCTCAGTCTGAAATGGCGATCCTGCCTCCAGGAATCTCAGAATGAGACTGTGTCTGAGAGCTGTCTCCTCCCATTTTATATTCCTCTCTAGGGCTGGGATTAAGGGTGTGCACCACTATGACTGGTTTCTATGGCAACTAGTGTGGCTACTGGGATTAAAAGTGTGTGTCACCACTGCCTGGTCTGTAAGGCTGACCAGTGGGGCTCTTTTACTCTCTGATCTTCAGGCAAGCTTTATTTATTAAAATGTAAATGAAATATCATTATAGATAGGCCCAGACTAAAAACAAAGTGTGATTTCTGAGACTTAGAAAGTTTAATCTCTGGAACAAAGGTAGAGAAGGCCACTGGATTCTGGAAGGAAAACAAAACAACAGGGATTCTAGAAACAGCAAGGGTGCCAGCGAGGAGTCGTCCCAAAGAATGTCAGGCTACATCACTGGCTTGGAGAGATGCCTCTGTGTGCAGTGTGAAGGGAGTGGACTGCAGGAAAAGGCCAGGAGGATGCTTCAGAAGCTTACAAGAAACGATGGGTATGTGTCCTCCAAGCAGGGCAGCTATCTGGAGAAAGGAGGTTGCTTAGGAGGGGGAATTCCAGGTGTTATGGAAGTGTTCCCTCTGCACAGGGTCTGGAATTTCAAATACTGGAAGTCCAGCACTCTTGAGGGAGATGAAGGCAGAGCCAGTCAGTCTGATCACCAGTTTGGCTATGAGGCCAGGAACCTGTGGAAGACTCAGATGTGTCTGCCTTCTGCCTGGAACCCTTTATAAAAGAGGCTCCATGACAAAACTGAAATTTTTTACTCTTGCTGTTCCTCCGGCAGCATTCTCAGCCTCAGAGGCCATGCCGCTCCTCTACCTTCCTGGCACACCAGGCTATCAGGGGAGCTGCTGGCATGGACCCTCCAGATGCCCCTCTGCCTCCATGGCACTGACTTTGGCCTAGAAGGACAGCTGGCATAGGATGTGGCTCACCGCTCTGTCCTGGAAGCATGTTGCATGCTTATGCGTTTTTCTGTGGATATTCAAACCACCCAACTAACCAGACCCCTTAGCTTTCCCTTTGGATGTTTCTGAGAAGTAACCCCAAGTGCCCCCAGAAACAGTTGCATCAGGAATCAGAATTTGGTTCATGGATTTCACAAAATGGTCTCCTGTCGGATGAGTAGGAAACTAAGGTCCCCTCTCCCCAACCAATGTGGTTAAGATGTTACAGCATGATCCTCCTTTT
>NC_022033.1:2555763-2556263 GCF_000317375.1 Microtus ochrogaster | reverse complement strand
GCCTGTGAGTGACGGCCTGTGTGTGACAGCCTGTGTGTTACAGCCTGTGTGTGACAGCCTGTGAGTGACGGCCTGTGAGTGACAGCCTGCGTGTGACATTCTGTGTGTGACGGCCTGTGTGTGACATTCTGTGAGTGACAGCCTGTGTGTGAGGGCCTGTGTGTGACAGCCTGTGTGTGACAGCCTGTGTGTGACAGCCTGTGTGTGAGGGCCTGTGTGTTACAGCCTGTGTGTGACATTCTGTGTGTGACGGCCTGTGTGTAACATTCTGTGAGTGACAGCCTGTGTGTGAGGGCCTGTGAGTGACGGCCTGTGTGTGACAGCCTGTGTGTGACATTCTGTGAGTGACATTCTGTGAGTGACAGCCTGTGTGTGACAGCCTGTGTGTGATGGCCTGTGTGTGACATTCTGTGATTGACAGCCTGTGTGTTACAGCCTGTGTGTGACATTCTGTGAGTGACAGCCTGTGTGTTACAGCCTGTGTGTGACATTCTGTGTGT
>NC_022033.1:2546388-2555519 GCF_000317375.1 Microtus ochrogaster | reverse complement strand
TGTGTAGTAGCCTGTGAGTGACAGCCTGTGTCATAGCAGTTGAGGGAAGGGCAGTTTCTTGCCCAAATGACTAGCTTTTCCACAATGAAAGCAAACTCCATATGGAGGTTCTTCAATACCCATCATCCTTGCTGCCAGGAACAGGCATATCTCACTGTCATGAAAAGCTTTAGGTTATTAAACATCTTAAATGCAATATTCTGTAGGTCTCCAAAGCATTTGTAGATCACCTATCTAAAATATGTCTGTTTACCCTTGAAAACATATTTAACATCACTACATGTTTGATTGTTAGTCTGTATTTCTTAGTTATCCTAAACAATTTGTAAGAATAGCTGTCAAGGACTAGAACTTAATATTACATTTTTAAATGAGCTTAATAGGTATAATACTTTAAACCAGAGTAGAAACAAATATACAGTATAATAAAAATTAAGCTTAAATTTGTATTAATATACAAAATTCTATACCAATGTTAAATATTTGAGATGAATAGTTTCTCAAATCTTTTTATCTTATATTCCTATATCCCCAATGAATGATGACAAACATCAGTAACCCACCAAAAATCACCCACGTCACCTTTTTGGGATGTGGATGCTGTATTCTCTAGATTGCTTCCTGCTGTCTAGAGGTGACAGGATTCCCAGGGGACTCTGAGAAAATTGAGATCATGGTCAAGTCCTAAAAAAAGCAACTTATGATATTTGTTGTCCAATTTCCATGTAATAGGAAAGTTCAAGGCTTGTTTGAAGTCCTGGCCAGAAGAGACTGTTACACTGGACCCTTGCAGCCCACAGCCTTGAAGTTGTTCTGAACACAGAACTCCGAGGAAACTGCAGCAGAGGCACCCTGAAAGGCTGGCTCACCTGGGCCTCCCAATTTCACTGGTGCCTCGTCCCTTTGCTCTGAAAAGTCAACAAGATCTATCTCATCTCATCCGGTCTTGGAGCTGCTCCCCTGTCAAGGGATCAGCATATATGTCTTCTGCCTTGTAGCTTCTCTAGGTTTATTTCTTTATGTCTGTAGCCAAGATATTCAGGGGGTCTCCCCAATCAAATCTTCTCTCTATTAACTTTAACAAAGTCCACAGCCTTTCATTTCCCATGGAAACAAAAGCATAACCTCTCCCCTAGTCTGAATTCCATTTTAAAGTTAAGACATCCCTAACGTATCTTGGCTGGTTTAATCCGGCAGTTCTTTTTAAGACCCTAGGTCTCTCGGCAGCTGCTGTTTGCTCATCAGCCTTCAAAAAATTCAGTCAACAAAGCACCATACAGGATCCAGACTCCCTGTGTGTTTCCTGTCTTTATGTGGCTTATTCTTTTTATATTACTTCACTCTTTCTTTAAATACTTTATTTTAAAACTATTTTTTCCTTTGACTGCCTACACCCATTTTTTTTTCTTTCTTAGGCATCTGTGAACACTATAACCTATTTAAAGGTGGTTTTGGTCTGGACCTGTTTTACTGTGCACCTGTAGCATTCTCTGACCACGGGAACCAAACCTTGAACTGCTAAGTAGCAGCTCGGTCCTCCACAGTTGGCTCTGCCTCCTCCTCAGGTCCATGAGGGCAGCCTTAAGTCCTCAGGCCTGGCCAAGAGCTGCATTTAACTGGGAGCTGCATTCAACTGACCACCCCAGCTCTAGGAAGTTGGTGCCCACACTGCGGCAGATGTTGTTACTTAGTTTGCTGTTTCTACTTAGCCTTCCCGCTGCTCAAGGGCTCTGTAGTATAGCAGTCCTCTTAAAGGAGCCATATCTGGTGTTTTGCTTTGTCTTGTTTTGTTTTCCCAGCTCTCAGGCCCTATGTAGAAACCTGAACCCTACATTTGTGGTTAGATTTTTCTTTGGGTCACCAATCAGCTCCCAAATAAAGATATGGAGACTTATTAATTATGAATGCTCAGCCTTAGCTTAGGCTTGTCCCACTAGCTCTTTTGAATTAATTTAACCTGTTTCTATTTGTCCACACTTTACCTCGGGGCTTTTTACCTTCCTTTCAATCTGTTTGTCCTACTTACCTGCTTCCTCCATGTCTGTCTGGATGGCCCTGTCATCTCTCTGGCGTCTCTTTTTCTTTCTTTCTTTTCTTTCTTTCCTCAAATCTAAATTCCTCCTCCCACTTACTTTCCCTGGCCCCCCTTTGCTATTGGCTGTTCAGCTTTTTATTAGACCAATCAGGTGCCTTAGGCAGGCAAGATAAAAAAACAATACATCTTTAGACAAACAAATGTAGCACATCTTTGTTAAATACTCTGTAACAGAGAGGAAAATGCTTATTTTAATCACAGGTCCAAGTAACAGTTCATCATCAAAAGCAGTGAGGGCAGGAACTCAAGCAGGGCAGGAACCCAGAGGCAGAAACTGAGGCAGAAGCCATAGAGCAATGCTGCTTGCTGGCTTGTTCACCATGGCTTGCTCAGCCTGCTATCTTTCAGAATCCGAGACCACCAGCTCAGGGATGTCACCACCCACCATGGGCCGAGCCCTCCCCCATCAATCACTAAATAAGAAAATGCCCTACAGCTAGAACTTATGGAAGCATTTTCTCAGTTTATGTCAAGTTGGTATAAAACTAGCCAGAACAATTGACTCCTTGTCAACTTGATGCACAAACATCACTAATAAGCCACAATCTTTCCTTTATTGCTCATCTCCAAGATCACACATTAACTTCCACATCATGACATAAAACATTTTACAGACTTGAAGATTTGCAAGCAGACTTTACAAATTTGATCACTTCAAAATTGAATCTCCTTTAAAAAATAATCCAAAATCTCTTTAAAACCTAAAAAAAAATAAAAATCTCCTTTAAAATTCAGTCTTTCAACTGAACCAGGGTACACTCACAATCTGAACAAAGCAAAACCAAGCTCCAAAAGTGCGAATAACTGAACACCTAATTATCTGAGACTCACTAATGGTCTTCTGGGATCCTCCCAAGGGCTTGGGTTACTCTCCAGCTCTACCATATGTAGAGAGCTGCGTGGAGCTGTACCCGATGGCGATTATGGCTAAGGCCTGACTCATGCTATTATCACGAAATGATTGTCAGCTGCTTGCATATGCGTGGACCTATGGAAAGTGTCCACGTGGCAATCCGGGGTTGGTAGCCCATGCCTATTTAAGGGCTGGGAGAGGTTTGCCCGGGGAGAGAGAAAGAGAGAGAAAGAGAGAAAGAGAGAGAGAGAGAGAGAGAGAGAGAGAGAGAGAGAGAGATTGCTGTAAAAAAGTCCTGAATAAAACTGCCTGAATAAAACTGAATAAAAGAGCTCCGGTGTTGCGTCTTCCTTGCTGGTCGAGGCAGGCATGACAACCATATGCCACATACACCGCACCGCTTGTTTTCTCGGGCAGGCTCCACCCCACGGCTGCTGCTGTTCTTGATAATCATCTCATGGCACTGGCATCTCCAAAATGTTGGGATGTTTTTCTGCAACTGGGCTGCACTTTCTTTAATAGCCTCTCCTAGGCTGTCTTCATGGTGCCAAGTCTCAACTTTTCTCCAAGCTCCCTTTAATCCTGGGGCTTCCAATGGAACTCTGTCTGTGCCTTTCACAATGACCTATCCCGGCCTCTCACAGGACCAAGCTGCTCTCCATGGCCCCTCCACGCCTTCAAAACCAGCACCACCTGGGTGATGCTTACCAAGTTCAGCTGCTAGCTTACAGTGCAGCCTTGGCCACCTCTAGAACATAGCTTTTGTGTTTTCTCGGGAAACACTCCTCTGAGGATTTCACTTCAATGATCCCTGTCAACTTCTCAGCTCCAGCTGACCAAACTCCACAGATTCATCACACCACAGGTCTGATGGAGTCTTTGCTGCCCGCTGAGCTCCACAAGCCAGGCCGCCATCACCTGCATTGCTCTCAACATTCTTACCTTCCAAGATCCTACAGAGCAGCCCGCTGAGCTCTCAAAACACTTAATGACTTTTCAAGGCCAAAGTCCCAAAGTCTTTCCACAATCGTCCTCAAAACACAGTCAGGTCTATCATAGCAACACCCCACTATCCTGGTACCAACTTGCCTTAGTTAGGGTTTCTATTGCTGTGATAAAACACCACGACAAAAAAGCAATTAGGGGAGAAAACAGTTTATGTGGCTTACACTTCCACATCACTGTTTAGCACTGAAGGAAGTCAGGACAGGAACTTAAACAGGACAGGAACCTAGAGGCAGGAGCTGATGCAGAGGCCATGGAGGGGAGCTGCTTACTGGCTTGCTCATTCTGGCTTGCTCAACCTGCTTTTTTATAGAACCCAGGAATCAGGAATGTCTCTACCCACAGTGGACTGGGCCCTCCCCCATCAACCACTAATTAAGAAAATGCCTTACAGCGGGATCCTATGGAGGCATTGTCTCCATTGAAGTTCCCTCCATTCAGATGATTCTAGTTTGTGTCAAGTTGGCATAAAACTAGCCAGTACAGGATCCCTGACCCTAATGCAAGCCCAAAGAAGGAGAGATAATGTCAGAATCTTCAAACAGCAGGAAGGAGGCATCAGGTGGGAAGTTCAGGAACTCCCAGAGAGCTTCAAGAGCTGGACACCTGGCGGTCACATGGCCTGAGGTACGCAGGGGAGTCTACACCCCAGCCATGCTGTGTTCACACAACAGGAAACAGTAACTTCTGTGGGCTGAGTCCCCACACAGCTGGGACCTAGTGTCTTACTTCATTTTGGCCACTCTTCTGTACCACCCGTGCCTGCATTCTCAGTGTCCCACCTAAAGCCATGCCTGTGATTTCGGTGGCTCAGGAGGCTGATGCATAAGGATAAGGAGTTTGGAAGCTACCCTGAGCTACGGAGAGAACTCAACACAAGACTGAGCAACGAAGAGAGACTCTGCCTCAAAATGAAGAGAAGCGATAGTTCTGGGGGTACAGCTCAGTGGCAAAGCATGCGTGAGCCCTAAAGTGGGATCGAGCAACCTACGGCCTCCAAAAATAAATATCCACCCCCGTTCTCATGAATAAAGTTCTGTTGGTATCCACAGATGTTTGTTTACATCTAAGCTGACCTGCTCTCTCCAGAACTGAACCATACAGACCAACTGGTCTTCAGACTTGAAAACCTTTCCCATATGCTCCTTCACAGTTAAAGTGATCTGACCCTTGATCAGGATGAAATCCAGTAGCAGAAGCCGCACTGCTATGGTTTTAAGTTGTAGACTATCCAGGCACAGTGTGAGGGGGCTGGGAAGGGGGGGCACTCCCCTCAACACCAGGAAGCTGGGAAAGGGAGAGCACTCTCACAGCACCTGGAGGCTGAGGCCCATGGCTGCACTCCACTGGCAAGGGTAAAGCCGCAATGTCCCCTCCCTCCCATAGTGAGTGGAGCGTGGCAGGCTCATTTTACAACTCTCTGGGGAATGTCCACCTCCAAGAATGTAGGTCCTCTGTGGATGGAGTCAGAGGAGCTCACCAATGGCCTCTTTGCCAAAATTTTTCCACCGGGAAAGCTGGGGCATCAGAATCTGTCTGACAGAAGCTTACCGGGTAGGTAACAAATCCAGGCTTCTTTCTTCCCTCTGCACCCTCACTCACAGTCTTTCCCACCCACTCCAGGCACTCAAATCAAGATCTCCTGGGTATCCCTGAGCTGGTTCGTCATCAGGGAGCACTCACCTCCCCATCAAGGCAGGGAGTGTTCCACCACTGTTGGTAGGCTGTAGAGCTACAACTGGCAGGGACTCCAGTGCCCCTGGGCTCTTGGGAATGGGACTCTGACGGAAAGAGTAGTTTGAGTTTGAGCACACTTAGGGATACCTTTTGTATAAACAACACATGCACATATATGGACAATAGTCAAACAGCCTCTGAAGGCCGGAGGGAAAAGATCAGAATGCAGGAAGAAACCACTAGAGCAATATTTTTAAATAATGTCTTAAATGCATTGTTTGAGAATGCCACACGTGTGTTCAGTGTATCTTGATCGTCCCACCCCCCATCATTCCCAGCTCCTCCTGGCCCTCCAGCACATATCTCTCCCAACCTCACTCCCTTCTTATCTTTTAATAATTTATAATTGCTGCTGCCCACATGTGTATGGAGGTGGGGTCTTCCACTGTGGTGTGGGTACCTTACCTAAGTGCCACTCCTCAAAGCCAAGTGACTCCGCTTCTCAGACACACTCTGGAGGAGAGCAGCCGTGTCTCTCATTTGGAAGCTTGACCAAACAGCCCATGTCAGTTGCTGCTGACTCAGCAGAAGAATCCACGCTCTTTCCTGAACTCATCCTGCTTGATGACCAGCTTCCACTCTCTCAGCGTGCTGTCCTCACTTTCCCCACCATGACGGACTGTAATCCTCCGAACCATGAGCCAAGCAAACCCTTCCTCCACTCAGTTGCTTCTGCCGGTGACTCTCTCAGAGCCATGAGAAAGTCACTAGTGTAGAGAGACACCTTGTCCAAGTCAAGCCCACACACGTGTCTTCCCAAAGAGCAAGAAATTGAGTCAACATGTGTGCTCAGCGTCTGCCAGTCACCTGATCTGGTGGCAGATGAAGAAGAGACTGTTAATCCGGTTTCATTTGTTCCTGAACACATGGAAAAGCACAGGAATGCATGGGTGAGAGAAATGGCGAGTCATGCCTCAGTTCTGGCACAGTTCCGCTGAGTCCAACAGCATGGAGGGACCCTGGTGACTACCTATTCTCACCCCCCATCTTTAAACTTGTCCTTCGTACCCAAGTCACTCAGACACTGTGTCCCAACCCGAAGGATGGGTCCTAGCAAAATCAGCTGAACAATGCCCCCTTGGCAGGAAGCTACCCGTAGGGAATCCCTCCACCAAGGCTTAATGCTGAGTCGCTCAACCTTCCTCTGACACAGTATTTCTGTCAAGAACTATGTCCCGGAAATCTGGGGTCAAAATTCATAAGCCATGACATTTGTCCTTTCAGACACTAAATGATCCATTTCCTTCTTCCGGGACTGACAGGAGCCTGCACCACATACGGCGGAGTCGGACAACCTGGCGCTGGGGTCCTTCCTTTTACCAGGACTGGCAGGGGCCTGCACCACACACGGCGGAGTCAGACAACCTGGCGCTGGGGTCCTTCCTTTTCCCAGGACTGTCAGGAGCCTGCACCACACACGGCGGAATCGGCAGTCTGGTGTTGGGGTCCTTTCCCTTTACTAGGACTGTCAGGAGCCTGCACCCAGCATGGCTGAGTCGGACAACCTGGTGCTCGGGTCCTTTCCTTCTTCCAGGACTGACAGGAGCCTGCACCACACACGGCTGAGTCAGGCAGCCTGGCGCTGGGATCTGGGAGGGGCACTTAGGGCTTCCACCCACAGAGGCCCCTCAGGCTTCTGCTTTGGTTTGCCCTGCCCTCTGTGCAGTCAGCATCACACACCACAGAGAAAGCCTTGGCGTCTGGAGTGGCGGGAGGCTGTGTTCCGAGGTTGTTTTATTCTTCTCACTTAGAAATCAATGGCGCCATCCCTAACCTATTCTTAAGATTTGCATCACCAGAGAAGCCTGTATTGATCTGGAAGCAAACGCCATGCTCATCCCAAAGGGAGGGTTGTAAGAGCAGGCAGAGAGAAGCCTTCCAGAAAGCCTTTCCTTCCCTCTGTACCCTCATTCCCGCTGCCAGGAGCAAGACACCTTCATGGGGCTGGCAGCGCTTCTCTGAGCAGGCAGTCCAGGCCATGCTGCCGGAGGTTCGGGCTCTGAGGTCAGAGGCACCCCTGTCACTCAGAAGCAGACTCTACTGAGATTTCATTGTGCAGAATCTATAGTTCTGGTTAACTGGGGCTGAGGAATTACCTGCCATTCATTAGTGAGACCCCAGACCCACTAAAGTAAAGCCTTGGCTTTGTTGTTCGATGCTGGTCGGTTCAAACTGAGAAGTCAGTGATGGTTAAGAAGAGACCAGCATTGCTGAGGTGAAACCTTCTAGAAAGTGTTTCCTGAGAGCCAGCATCCAGAAGCCATATCCCAGATATGGCCAAGGTCATACCGTGTGCTGACGGCTAGATTTGGTAAGTGTGTAAGAGTCACCCAGCCAGAGTCTAAAAGACAAGCTATATACATGCTGCAGATGGCAGACCTGGAGAAGTGATCCAAGTCTGTGGAAGGAGTCCAGAAGGCCAGGAGTGGACCCCAGACAACTGGACACTGAGATATTTACACCAATGGAGCTTGGGTGACTGTGGCCTGGTTCTTCTCTCTTGAAGAAATTATTTGACTTAATTTTGGTTTTTATAGGAACTCACAGCTGAAAAGCTTTGAATTTTTTGGCTTTTTAAAGAAATTGGGTATTTTAAAGAGGATGAAGTTTTAAAGTGTTTGAATTTGTAAGGACTGTGGGACGTTTAAAGTTATATATGGTTTACATTGTGATATTAATACCAATGTTTTATCTTGGGGATAAATGAGAAAGGGAAGATTCTCACTAAAAGCTGATATGTCTGTTTGTGAAGCTGGCGAGAGGTCAGTCATCCTGGCTAGTTCTGTGTCAACTTGAAGTAAGCTACAGTCGTTAACAAAAAGGGAGCCTCAACTGACAAACTTCCTCTGGAAGATTCAGTCGTAAGGCATTTGTTAATTAGTAATCAATGGAGGAGTGCCCAGCCCCCATTGTGGATGATGCCATCCCTGGGACGGTGGTCCTGGGTTCTATAATAAAGCAGGTAGAGCAAGCCAATAAGCAGCACCCCTCCATGGCCTCTGCATCGGCTTCTGCCCCCAGATTCCTGCCCTGCTTGACTTCCCGTCTTAATTTTCTTCAGTGATGAACTGTGACCTGGAAGTATAAGTTGAAATAAACCCTCTTCTCCCCAAGTTGCTTTGACCATGGCGTTTCGTCGTGGAGATAGCAACGGTAACTAGGACAAACCCCACAAGGACAAACTCAGACTGGCTGGTGTGACACAGAATCTCATCCAACAAGAGCAACATGAGGCTACCTGCCTCCACACCAGTACCTTGCACTGAGAAGATGCAGTTCTAAATTTTTGGATCAGCTCAGGTACTGAGGAACCCTGTTTAAGAAGAAGCACTTGAGAGACACAGGAATGTGAATTCACATGTCATGGGAGATGGTGTACAATAATGGTCTGGTCCCATTTCTTCAGAGACACAGGAACGTGGATTCTCACGTCATGGGACA
>NC_022033.1:2541777-2546126 GCF_000317375.1 Microtus ochrogaster | reverse complement strand
CATTTCTGCAGAGACACAGGAACGTGGATTCACATGTGATGGGACACGGTGTACAATGATGTTCTGGTCCCATTTCTGCTGCTGTGACAGAATACCCTGGGCAATGGCATTAGGGGCCAAAGTGGGCCTATTTCAGCTTTACAGTTCCAGGTTTCTGTCCATCACTGAGCAATGTTGAGCTGAACATCAGCTCATGACACCACATCCACAGTCAAGAGCAGAGACAATAAACATAGCTATGCTCTCTTGCTTCCTTGTGCTGGGGTTCTCCATGCTTCTACAGTTTAGGAACCTTTGCCTTGTGCCTGGTGCCACTTACAATAGGCGGCTTTGCTTCGATTAACTTAATCCATGCAACCCCTCACAGCGATGCCACAGGCCAACACAATTGTAATTCTTCAAGGTGGATGGGAGGTTGTGCCAAGTTGACCATTGGCCACCACAAGAGAACTGGTACCATCTGAGAAATGGCCTCCTGTAGAAAGGAGTGCTGAGGAGGCCTGCCAGGTTCACAGACTTCAAGACAGAGACAGATGGTGGATTCTGTCAATTTAATAGGATCT
This sequence comes from Microtus ochrogaster, assembly GCF_000317375.1. NCBI lineage: Eukaryota > Metazoa > Chordata > Mammalia > Rodentia > Cricetidae > Microtus > Microtus ochrogaster. The sequence continues at coordinate 2,545,563 of NC_022033.1, read as the reverse complement.
AGAGTTACCTAGAAGATCAGTCTCTGGCCATGGCTAGAAGGGGTTTCCAGATCTGGTTAACTGAGGTGGATATACCCACTCCAATATAGACAACACCATTCCACAGTCTCATTCCTTGACTTGATAGGGGATACCCCTCTTATGCTGTGAATATGTTTTTATTACCATTGACTAATAAAGAAGTTGCTTTGGGCCTAAGTCAGCACAGAATAGAACAAGGTGGGGAATTCCAAGCAGAGATAGAGGAGAAAAGAAGGCGGAGTCAAAGAGACACCATGTAGCTGCCGAAGGAGACAGATGCCCAGGGACCTTACTGGTAGGCCATGAGCCTCTTGGTAAGATATAAAATAATAGGGGTGAGTTAATTTAAGATGTAAGAGTTAGTTAATAAGAAGCCTGAGCTAATAGGCCAAGTAGTGATTTAATTAATACAGTGTCTGTGTGATTGTTTCCAGTCTTGGCAGCCAGGAACAAACGAGCAGCCTCTGTCTACACTGACTGAATAAAAAGAAGGAAGGGTGTAGAGCGGCTGCATCCATCTCTCCCTGCTTTCTGACTGTGGACACTGTGACCTGCTGTCTCCTGCTTCTGCCACTGTGGTCTTCCAGATGTGATGGACTGTACTCCACCTATGAGCCAAAATAAACCCTCCCTCCCTTCTTTTCTCCATCCCTTCCTTCCTTTCTCCCTCTCTCCCTCCCTTCCTTTTTCCTCCCTCCCTCCCTCCATCCATCCCTCCATTTCTTTCTTTCTCCCTCTCTCCCTTCCTTCCTTTCTTTCTTCCTTCCTTCCTTCCTTCCTTTCTTTTTTCCTTCCCCAAGTAGCTTTCTTCCGGGCATTAGGCACCAGGAGTGAGAAAAATCACTAATTCACCTGAGGAGCACTCAGGCTAGGAGTAAAAATGTCTCTGTGACACAATCTCTGGGTCACAACTCCCTTGGGTCACTTCAATCTTTCACTATTAAGGTCCCTTTGACTCAAATGAGCGTGTCTATTTTTCAAGTCTTCGGATCTTGAAAATGTAGACTCAGTTTTAGTTTAACCTGCATTTAATTCCATCTCTTCTGACCAAAACTACTTTCCTGAGTTCCCTGTTCCCCACAGCCTGCATCTCCTCATGGTGCGGGAAGACACAGATCCTAGGTCCTTCGGGTTCTTAGAAGCCTGTGGAAACCTCCACCCCTGCCCATTCTCCTACCAAAATATTTCCTTGCTGTGCCAAACTGGGGAAATAAATGGAAAAGAAGTGGGTTTGAGGAAAACATTTCCAAATCTTTATTACTATAATTGAACACGTTTCCATGACTCTGGTTTAAGAGACTCATTTATTTCTTTTCTCTTAAGCAGTTGGTTCTTCTTAATGGAGCCACTGCCTCACGGAAAATCGGGTTCTCCTTGGATTAATATCTTTGAAAATTAAGTTGATTTATAGCCAATTTTCTCCTCGTTTAAACAGCGACCCGCAAGGGTTTCCCAGGGGAACCGACGGGATCCGGGAAATGATGTGCGGTTGAGACTGCTCAGCGAAGCAGGCTCTCCACAAACACGCACATATGGCCGCCTTGCTTCTGGAGAGAGATAATGTGTCTCCCCGTTCTACGTTCCTTCCCTCAGTTTGGAGGTATGGGCACTTTGCTAGGGATGAGGGAATAGTAATTGGATAATTACCAAACAACCCCATCTGATTTCTCGCTTCCAAAAGGTTAATCACAACAAAGGGGGGCACAAGGAGACTCCTCAGAAACACTATCTGGTATCCCAGCTGTAGAGCATAAGAGAGAGTTAAAAGGCAGATGCCCGTATGGATAGATGGTGCCAGCCTGGAACAAACAGGCCACAAAGCGAAAGCCCCAGTGACAGGTGTGGGGTACCTCTGTAGGATCTCACAGAACCCTAGAATAACTCATGGTTGCCCATGGGGACTGTCTGATAAGACTCTGAAGACACCACACACTTTGGATGCACAGTGTGAAGAAATCAAGTTGGAGCTGCACTGGAAGCTTCCTCCAAACTGGTTGACTTTCATAGTGCCAGATGGTGCCACAGAGGCTGCCGAGGATGGGTGGGTGCAAGGAAAACCATCCTGGTCTTTCCCATCCTGTAAATTCTATATGCTATGACACCAACCTGCCAGGCATGATATGTCCATTGGTACAACAAAGACAGAACTGTTATATGGAAGGAACCATTCCCTAACTGGATTAAATGCTCACTCCACAAGAGGAAATCCATGCTCAGTCCTAAGCCCATGGCTAAAGAGGCCTCAAACCCTGCAGGAACCTAATATGACTGCTTAGAAGAATAGGCATAGCACCAAATCACCTTTGAAATATCTGTGTTTTTATCCACAAAGGCTTCTCTCCACTTTAGTCAGAAATGCCTCTCTGCAGTGAAAAGAGATGAATACAGAGACCCACAGCTGCACACGATGCTGCGGGAAAGGATGGTTGAGGGTTCAGTCCTAAACAAGACATGCATAATGCCCGTTTAAGGCTCAGGAAACATTGTGGAAGAGAGGTCAGAAAGAACACACAAGCCCAGGATAGAGAGAAGGGCTGCACGGTGTCATCTTGCATGCAGGACGTGGCCATGGCAATCACGAACACACAGCAGCTGTGTCTGCTGGCACTAGGCCCACACAAGCCAGGCCCACCTAATAATCAGCTATGAAGAGAGAAGGCCTCGCAGGGTCCAAGCACTTACTGCTGATTTATTGGCAGCTAGCAGATTCTGGGAGAGAGGGAGGTGCAGTATCCAGTTGTTCACCCATTGATGAGCCCACCAGGCTTTGCCGGTTAGTTCCAAACCCACGGTCACCCAGATGGCCCTAGTTAAACTCTGTGGGACACTAAACAAAGCAAAAATAGTAAATACGGGAGAGAGATTTGTAAGGAAGAAGGGGAGCTGGCAGCGGTGGACGGAGAAGAAAGGATGAGGAGGGGAGTATCCAGCATGCATGGGACTTGCTTAAGACTGTCAAATCTTTCTGTACCAAAGATAAAATTTTATTAATAAATATGTATGCTTTTTAATCTGTCAATTAAAAATAATAATAACTACGTTACTCTCTGATCAGGCCTCTGTACACTCTGGGCACTCCGGGCATGGATCAGAATCTTCAGACACTGCAAATTCACCCTTGGCATTGAGTGGGTACCAGATGCCCATCAGCCTGCTCCCAGAGCTTTGCAAAGACAGAACACAGCATCACGTCTTCAGAGGAAGCAAAGTCTTCTATTGCATTAGGAGAACCCAGATCCCGAGCTCGTGGGAGCTCATGGAGGCTGAACCAAAAGTTAGGGAGCCTGCATGGAACGACCAAGCCAGGTGTGTGACAGTCCTGTAGCTTCTAACAGCGAGAGCAGGACCTCTCCGTGGTGCTTAGCTGACGTTTGGTAACCTGTTCCCAATCCATGCTGGATTACCTCAACTAAGGGGAGGAGCCTGGTTCTGCCCCAATTGACATGGCATGCTTTGCACAAGCCCATGGATGGAGGAGGAGTGGATGGGGAGGGGGGTAGATAGGAAAGGGTAGGTTATGGGAGGAAAGGAGGGAGGGGAAACTGGGTGGTATGTAAATAAATGAAAAAAAATGTTTTTTAAATGAAATTTTACAAAAGCACACACACACATACACACGAAGAGTACTCAGGTCCAACACATGGAGTGTGTGTGCACACAAGTCTGTGGTGGGGACAGAAAGCCGGTAGGTGGCTGTCCTCAACAGTGACCCCTTGCCGGGCGGTGGTGGCGCAGGCCTTTAATCCCAGCACTCGGGAGGCAGAG
>NC_022033.1:2536847-2541662 GCF_000317375.1 Microtus ochrogaster | reverse complement strand
AGTGACCCCTAAGGCCATTCTTTATGCTCTGTGTATATGGTAAGGAAACCAAACGCCCAGGACCCTACTTTAAGCATCACAACAGCTAACAGAACATTTAGTGGAGCCTTTTGGCTTTGGTTTTCAGGGGAACTTTTGGTTTTCAGTACTGGGGATCAAACTGAGGACTTCGTACACACTAAACCAGCATGCTACCACCGAGCCGTCTCTCCAGCCCGATTTTTGCTTTTTATTTTGAGAGAAGGTTTCACTGCAAGTGCCAGTGCTTACCGAACCAGAGTCTCTCGATATGATTGGTGGGAAATAAAACCAAGCCAGGTTGACGGGATCTCCACAAAACTGAGACTGAGACAAGTTTATTTCACTCAACCGCACTTTTTGTACACTTACCGAAGCAGATTACAAGGGCGCTTGCCAGGATGTATTGGCAGTTGCACACTAGACAGGGTGTGCAAGATTAGTGTCCAATACTAATTGTTTAGCCAGGCTTCTGCATGGTTGGCTGACTTCTCAGGAACACAGAAAAACACGGGCGGCCTGAATACTTCACTGTCTGAGGGAGTGCCTCAGGTTCTCATGAACTGAAAGGCACACAGCATTCGAGGAGCCGTGGACTCAAACCTCAGAAACCCATGATGTCCGCCTCTCTAGGCAGTTCTGTCCTGCCAGCTCCATGATTCCCAGCATCTCACTAAATTGTCCAGTCTGGTGTTGACCTCCTGCTTCAGCCCAGCCAGCTTGAACTTGTGATCCTCCGGCTGCAGCCTCCCACTGGCCAGGAGTGGAAGGATGTTCTCTCTCACTCAATTCAACAGTGACCCTAGAACTCACTATGAGACACAGGTTAGCTTCCAGGCCCTGACCCACCTACCTCAGCATCCTCAGTAGCTGGAATTGCTGGCCTACACCGCCAGGCCAGCCGATGAGAACGTGTTTTAATCTTATAACCGACTGAATCTGCGTGTCATCTAATCTCAGCGCTACTCTCTGCTCTCGCCTGTCTCAAGTTCCTTTAGGAAGATGATTTTTTTTCTGCTGTTGTGCACATGCTATCACAACCCTCCATCCCAGTAGAGCTCAATAAATATTTACATTCGCTTAATGAATGCATGCATGCACAGATTACGCTAGGCTCAGAGAACTTTCCCCTTGAATGTTTGGTTCTGCGGCCCCACCCTTAGATCTTAGATTGCACTGGTCTTCAGTTAGCAGATGCCTTTCTTTGCAGGGTGGTTCTGTAGGCAGCTGCCTGGGTACCTAACTGCTGTGGTCTCCTCAGGGCAAAGAGTCTCTCCATCACAGAGAAGCACTAGCTGAGTGTGGCTTGGCCCAAGAGCAGCCTGGAGCCAGACAGCCCGGCCATCCAATATCGATGAGTGCTTTAAAGGACAAACCCATTGGCCCTGGCTCCCCTGGGGCTCCCTCTCCGCCTCCACTCAGTAATCAAAAGAAAAGTAGACTTTGGAAGTCATTTTGATCCGTTGGATTTTGTTTCTCCGATGCTCAAATTCCAGAGTCCTGGTCTTAGAGTTCATTTTAATGATCACAGGGGTAATTAAAAATTAATATGAGGAGCCATAATTTACAGCATGCTTTCAATTGGCCAGGGAGTTCCCTAAGGACTCAGAACCCGCACAAATACTTGAATCATTGCTAGTGAATCAGCTCTCATTTTTATTCTGTTTTTTTCAAAGGAAGGAAACAAGTGCTTTCAGAGCTTGGGGAGCTGTGTCTTTCTCCCCAAATGTGGTCACAAAATGGCTTTTCCTGGGTTCCAGGAACTAGGTTCCCCAAGGTTCCCAGCCTTGTGCTTCCGACAGGAACTTCCCACCATGCAGTCCTGCAGGGGTAGGGAAAGTGAGGAGAGATCCCGCCAGTCGCCCCTGTCCAACTCAGGCTATTCCATGACAGCAGACAGAGAACCAAACAGCGGGGCCGTGGCTACAGAGCAAGGCCATGCTCAGATGCGCTGAATACACTTGCTTCCAGGAGGTGCAGGGTTGTGCTCTGATCCACCCCTCGAGCTCTCTGAGCCCTGGGCTCCTCTCTTTCCTCCTCCGCTGCTTAGCTCTTCAGGTTCAACCTCCTGATATGCGGGAACCCACGAACGAGAAAGAATTATCACCTGGCATGACCTCTCTGAGTGAGTTCAAGGCCTGGCTCCAATCCTGGGTAATCCTAGAGAAATGGTTGACCATTTCTGGGCCTCCAGTTTCCCTCACTGATGTTGTGTAGCTGGCAACTGGACCCCGTGTCGATGGTGGGAGGGCAGTTGGAGGAGCACGGGGCTCTCCTGGCATGTGGCCCAATATTGAAAAGCGAAGACAAGAAGATCAGCTCCTGGCTCTCACTCACACCCCAAGATCTTGTCCTTGTTCGTGGTGTCACAAGGTGAGGGCTGTCTTCACTGGCTCCCTCCTGGGCTCCCCGGGGCATCCATATCTCTCAATACACAGAGCACACAAAATGACCTGGAGAGGTTTCACTCAGTTCTTCATGACGAACAACCCAGCAAGTTCACCCTGGGACATGCTCCTTAGGGTCTATCACACACCAGGACCCATGGCAGCATGTTCCCACAATCATCCCTATGGCTAAGGAAATCAAGGTGCCAGTACAAGCCCCGTGTGGCAGCTGTAAGAACTGAGCAGACACCATTACAGGATGCTCAGTCTTCTCTCAGAGATCAGGCCTCCATTTTCGTTTCCAGAGACTAAACAAGCAGTTTCTGAGGAACAGCCATGAACAAAAAATAGTTAATCTCCAACACCCCGACAGCAAGAAGGAGGCCTGGTACAGGCAGTGCCAGGCCAGTCCAGGCCAGGAGGCCTGAGCCACCATCAGCGGGTAACCAAATAAGGACAAAGCCGGGAACTTATCCAGGCCTGCCCCAAAATGGAAAAGTGTAGCCCTGACCAGCCCTAAATAGCCCTAGCCCATTAGAATGTGCTAACCGGATTCCACTGAACTGCCCTAGGGTCTCCCCTCGGCTGTGCTTTAAAGGGTCTGAGTGCTCCTCTCGAGGTCTTCACCATCTTCCCTTTGTGTGGGACCGCAGGTCCCAGCCTGCTGCGGTAAAAACGCTCTTGCTGATTGCAGACGTGCATGGTGGTCTTTGGTGGGACTTCTCTAAGACCCTAATAGCAACCTCAAATTCTCCCAGCAAGTTCATACCAGGCTCTTGCTGGGAATCCGCAGCAGAGAAGCACACATACGCCTTACCGTTTAGACAGGTACAGCTACAAAAAGTGGTAAAATAATTTGAAAGTTATGTATTTTAAGTTTTTAAGACCTTTTCCAATACAGTTTGCTTAATTGTATTTTATATAATTTAATATTTACAGAAGCTATATTTAATAACAAGGTCCTTCAGTCGCTGAGATGTTACGTTTGGCTACTGTGAATATGTCCGTAAGAGCCCTGCGCAGGTTGAGTCCCTCCTGACCTTGACTGTTCCCACTCCAGCGTGACTGTGGAGTGCTAAGGGAGAACCTGCTCCAGGTGCCCCACCCTTCCCGCTCAGCCCCTCTGCCTCCCGCATCCTGACCCTCGGCACCTGCAGCCCACACATTCTTCCCAGAAATACTTCATATCTGTTATGCTCTGAGAGCAAACGGGAAAAATGGGGTGGAAACTCTACAGCAGGCTTAGAAACCCTGCAAAGAGAATTCTCATTGCACCCCAGTCCTTCCTGTGAGGGCTCACACCCTCAGCATCTGTGGGCACGGTGAGCCCAGGGGCCTGCAGTATCCAAATCCATGCAAAGGGCTTTGGCTGGGTTCTTGTCACTGAATATGTTCCTGATAAGGCAGACCTGGTGCCACACATCTGCTGACAATGCCGGTAAAGTATGTTCTGCAGCAAATCATCACAAACATAGCTACAAACCAAAGCAAAACCACATTCTTTTCTGTGTTGGCTCTATGGGTGTGTAAAGGTATCATTCCTAAGGAGTTGTCCAGGGTCTCTCATGAGACCTGGTGTTCACTGCCAGGTTAGGCTGGCTGGCTGGCAAGTCCTGTGGATCCCCCAGTGCTGAGGGACAAGCATGTACCACCATGCTTGACTTTCTACACATGCTCTGGGGCTCAAACTCTGGTCCTCAGTTTGCCCAGTACGCTGTTTACCGAGCCAATTCCCCAGCCCACAGATTCATTCTCCCATTGTACTGGAGGTTGGAAGTCCCAGATCCAGACACCAGGAGAGCTGTTTTCTTGTGGGGACTCTGAAAGAGTCCATTCCTTGACTTCTTCAGCTTCTAGTGACTGTCCCCACCCCTGCTGACCATGCCCCCGGCTTGGTATCTCCTTCATCTTCAAAGCCAGTCACGTAGCATCTTCAAGGCTCTCTCTCTGACCCTGACCCCTCTTCTCGCCTCTTTAAGGCCCTTCAACTAAACTGGCCACATCAGCTTCATCCAGGACCGTACCCTATCCCAAAGTCCCTGCTGCCGTGGGTGACTCGCATCCCCATAGGTCTCAGGGATGAGGCTGCGGACATCTTTAAAAGCTGTCATTCACGTCACTACCTTGACCGGAGGCTGTTTGAACCAGTTAACTGAAAACACACATCTGGACATGCTCAGATGCTCACCCCATGACAGGAGAACCCACCCTGTCCTTGTCCAAACTCCACAGCAATCACAACAAAGAAAGGACCCAGTGTTTGTTTGAGCAAAGTGAAAGTGTTAGGAAACATCCCTAAATCGATTTTATTTTCTTTTCCGATGTCATAGAATACTTTTGGGCTTAGACTTTCTCTCTAGTTCCAAAATTCTTTAGTGAAATTACTTGGACCAAAGGCCACATTGGAGGA
>NC_022033.1:2518584-2536449 GCF_000317375.1 Microtus ochrogaster | reverse complement strand
TGTGTGTGTGTGATGCCTGTGTATGTGTGTGCGTGTTCGGCAGTGCTGCTGGCTCCCACACCATCTGCCCCAGAGACAGTGTCATTGATCAAAGAGTGATCATTAGGGAAAAGCTCCTTGTTTATCTTGTCTCCATGGGAACAGCCTGTCTAATGGCGACTTTGACTCTCTGGAATGGAAACCCTTTGCACAAAGCATCATTAACTCCTCAGTATGATGTGCTGCCAGGAAGAGGAGACCAGCGGGGCTGCAGCAGAAGGGTGATGGGAAGGGGGTACAAAGATGCAGGCGTGGGCTGTCTTTTGTCCCAGTTGGAGGCAAAAGGGGCAGGCAGAGGATCCTGGGGGCAATGGGCCCTCCCTCAGGTCCCTCCAGCCGGGGCCTCAGTATCGTGGGATAAGAGGAAACTCACTGAAGTTCCAAGTCTCGAGTGTACCGTGTCAAACAGCCCCTTTGTTACAGAATCCACTGCCCCAATGGGCACTTCCTCGGACTAGAACATACCAGGGTGTCCCCCAGGCCAGGGCTGCCATGAGTCCAGGATATCCCATTTCTCGGACTAGAACATACCAGGGTGTCCCCCAGGCCAGGGCTGCCGTGAGTCCAGGATATCCTATTTCTTGTCCTTCTCTCTGTGTGAACTCGGAGTCTCAGGGTCCTCCCTGTGGTAAGCAGCCCCACTGAGGCCACAAACCTGAAAAGGGTCGAGCAGCTATGTCACCACCAAAAAAATGAAAAAGAATCTGAGAAATAGATGGTGGGGCCACCCCTGGAATGCAGGGACAAGCAAGTTGTACCACTTGCTTAGGTTTCTCTGGCACCTTCTGTCTGAACCTCTCTTCTCAGCCTGTCTCTCTTGGTGCCTCCCCTTTGCTGGTCTCCTGGGGTGCCATGTTTTCGAAAGAAGAGCCTTCAGGCTCAGGGTGCCTCTTGTCCTCTGTTAGTCCTGCATGATGGATGGAGTGGCCACAGTGGGGCCGGAGGCACAGGACAGTATCTATGGAATGAGCGCCCCTTCCCCAACAACTGAGATGGAATTTTCCACCAAGCTTGCACAGCCCCCAACACTGCTGTGTCAACGGCCTTCAGGTTTTGTTCCTCTAGGCTTGGTACACCCTTGGGTGCAAGAGCCTGCAATGATGCTCCACCCCATGTGCGTGCTCACCTTCAACCTTCACTAAGTACTTCCTTAGCAGAAGTGCACTGCTTGGAGTTTCTTCTAGTCTGTGCTCTGACTCTTTGGCCATAGCTCCTCATGTCACCCGCACAGAAGGCCCTGAGGCTCAGCCAGACCTCCAGAAGTATATACTAGGGGCCCTCCATGGCTTCATGTTCCCCTCCTTCAAAAGACACTGTTTTCAGGGATAGCAGTTGAGGGCTCCATCTTACAGGGGTAAGAATGAAGAACTGAAGAGATTGTCCCTTGGCCTCTGGGGATGAGGACAGAAAGGGACCAGCATCCCCTTTCTGCAGCCTGCATCTGTTCCAGGATCTATGCAAGTGGGGACTTACTTCCTCCTGACTCTGGAAGCCTCTCATCTCAATGTCAATTGGATGGGCACCTGCTGAGCTCCAAGGGACAGACCCACAGTCTCCTGTAGCTGCTGGTCTCTGGTGCCCCACAGCTTAGGGAGTGTCAGCTCTATCTCCCTGTATGACAGACTACATATGACTTACCCCCACTTACCCCCCTTATCACAAATACTAGCCATGAAGACTGCACCCCACCCTGTGGCCTCACTGTACCTTGGTAGGGATCTCACCCTCAGAGAAAGTCACTTGATGCTAACGCAGCATGTGACTTTGGGAGCATGGCGAGAATCAGTTAAAACTGACATCAGCCAACCTATAAAATCAACACAAAAACATCCTTCCCAACACATAGGTATGGAAAGTGGAACAGAAGGATAGTCAATCACATGCCTGAGGCCGCAGGCCAGCAATGGTGATGGCAGCAGATTCTTGCCTGCTTAATCTCCAGTCGTTAAGGGCCCACTTTTCCAGGTTTCCAAAAATCCCTGAGCTAAAAGCTGCCTTCATTTCTAAGGTCCAGCTGGTTGTGCCTGTTTTCAACTCAGGAGCGTGTGCTCCTCCACCTAGGAGGTGTGGAAGGCCAGAGGTCTGCTGGGTTGGGGGCTTTCTGAGATCCCTGAGGGGAAGTGGCACTGAGGCGGAGTCCAGGTTTTAGAGCTCAGGGGGGCAGAAGTGAGTATCACGGATGCTGGCTGTGAGTATTCCCTGGGATGAGGCAGGATATGAATGTGCTTCTGAGTGCGTGCCCGGTAATGGAAGGAGATTAGTTAGGATTTGCTGTTTGCAAGAAATAGGAAATGGCTAGAGCTGTGGTCAACCAGGGGAGAGAGGATCACTATAACAGTTCATCTCTCGAGAGGCCAGGTCGAAGCTGTAGGTGGGACAGGTTGAAGGTGTGGGAGGGACAGGGTGAAGGGAGTTAGGACAGGAAACAGTGGAGGCCACTGTGGCTTAAGAACGCACTGTCGGTGGGAGGGGGTGCTCACCTCTGTGCCCAGGCCCTCCAAGCTCGGCAGCACACACGGCACCTCAGACTTTCCTTGGAACAGGGCCACCAGCCTCAGGACTGTCTCTTAGCAACTAAACACCTAACTAATGCTCAGTTTTGCCAATGGTTTTAGGAACTTCGAGAGTTTAATTCCAAGCAAGGCATTTAAACTGTTACTCTTGAAACACATCTGAACCCTTTCATGGGTTACAGGAATGCCACATTGAAAACACCATTGGGTACTTCCCTGCCCTTCCCCCAAGGACTCCTGCATGCTAGTCAGATACACAGAGCTGCTCTCAGCTACCCTGGATCCCAAGACACTACACCAGAAGTGCTGCGGGCTGGGCCAGTGGGGAGAGGGTGAGGCTCATGTCCTGTAGACTGGAGGAGTTTGAGGAGACACTAAACCTCTCTCGGTTTCTGTGTCTGGAAATCAAGGGTTCTGGTTCAGTTCACACCTGAAGAGGAGCACTTGGCGACAATCTGGAACTCAGGAGACAGTCGCCATTATGTGCACTCAGAGAAAGAATGAGAGAAATGAGCCCCATCACCTGCGGTGCCCCCACCCACGGGGCTTCCCTTGCCCTGCACCCCACCCACGGGGCTTCCCTTACACTGCACCCACCCACGGGGTTTCCAGAGCCTCAGGTAAGCCTTTGTACATAATTTGCATAAAAATCTTTAAAAGAAGGGAGCTAAGCTTTGAACTCAAAAGACTAAGAACCATAAGCGTCCTGTCTCCTGTTCTTACCTTTGCTAACTCTGTGATCTCGTGCCTAATCTAGAAACGAGGTCTGTCACTGCTTCTACAGACAGGAAACAGTCTCAGAATGGCTGAGGAGCCCAATCCAAGCTTCTGGCCCTAGGAGCGACCAGGCAGGCAGTGCATCTCAGGATTTCCCTACTCAGTAGATTCTAGGCTGCCTCTAGACAAATCCCACGCAGAAACCCCAAGGAAAGTAAAAGGAATTAGTGACAGAAAAAAAAAATAAATAATTTTTTAAAAATTGAGATAATATAGAATATAGGACGAGGCTCACTGACTTGTGCAAGGCTAAGTGTGCAAAGGTCCCGGGCTCGCGGCCAAGGGGACCTGCCGTGGGGACCAAGGAGCTGCCACCTTCCTCATCTCTCCATAGCTGACAGCACTCCCCCTCCCCAGGAGTCGGTCTCCACCAGCGAGTGCGGGAATCTCCACCAAGCCTGGAGGAGATAATGAGCAAATACTAAAACAGGAAAGCAAATGCTAGAACTGATCAATAAAAATCACAAGCATGTTTGTTTTTTAAAAGACAAATAAAACGAACAAAATTTTAGCAGGTAGGACAGAGAGAATGGAAACACAAGCTTAAGAAAAAAAAAAAACCAGAAAAAGCAGGAGAGGCCTCAGTGAAAGGACTTCGATCACAGCATAGGCCTGAGCTGTGAGACGTGTTTAGGTGACTTACCCGGGTGCTCTTCGTTAGCCTTTGGTCTTCGCTGACAAGTCTCCTTGGTGATGTCCTCAGGCTGCCTGGGTTGAAGGGCAGGCCGCTGAGCTATCTCCTGGAGGTTCTCCGCCGGCTATTTTATTCTCACTGGCTGTTTATCTAATGGGTGATGTCATCTGTCTTCTGGACAGGACCTAATGTGTATCTTATTAGGGGAGGTTTGGGAAGCTCTGGGGTCACAGCGGATCTCTCCTGCTGAGCCCCATATTCCTGGTGTGGCTTCTCTTTGTTTTCCTCCTTCGCGATGTGTAGCAGCGTCTTTCACATCAAAGAAAGGACCTCAAGTGAGCAGTACACACATGCCAGCTCTGTCTACAAAATCAGATTCCCTTATCTCAGTAATGGTGTAGGGACCACGTCCGTGTTACACATCAGGACCCCGAGGACTGCATGAGTTATTTTCTGCACAATCTTACAGGCCACAGTTCAGCAGCAGCTCTCTGGTGGGAAGTCAGACTGCACGCGTCCTCAGAAGCTCTGGCTGGTGACAACACACAGAGTAACCAGCCTTCCAGCGAGTGTGGCCTGGAGCTAAGCTCACTTTCGCCTGACTAGAGTCCTCATTAGCCGGCCATGCTCGCATGCAGTGTGATTGATATTCACAAGAAGGTTAGTGTAAATGAAACTTTAAACGCCATTAGTGTGAAATGCATAATAGTCTAATGCTTTGAAACTTCCACACTGGTGTGTCAGAGATGATGTAGGAAGACCCGCTGAGGGAAACCTCTTAAACATTCCTGGTTGTCCTAGATAGACTAGAGGCCTGCCTACCGTCTGAGTCTGGCAGAGGACAGAGTGGGGTCAGTGCTTGCAGTGAGCGCCCCCTTCCCATAATCAACTCCCCCTGGTCAAAATCCTGGAACATGAATACACCATCTCCTCAAGAGACCCACGTCATCTCCAACTTCAGGCACCCCCCCACACACACACACACACATATACACACACAACATGTATATTCAAGCACTGACCTTATTCGGAAGAGAGTGTGTTAGTACTTACAAAGAATCAGAAATTACTTAAATGGAGGAGAGATTTGCTTGGATCAAAGCTTCAGAGGCTTCAACCTACAGTCTCCATTATGACGAACTGACATTGAGATGTAACATCATGGCAGTAGGAGTGTGTGCTTCAGGAGGCTGCTTCCCCTGTGGCATCCAGGAAGCAGAGTGAGACAGGAAAGGGCAAGACACAATCCCAAATGACATGGCCCCATAACTGCTTCCTCAATCAGGCCCAGCCTTCCCTAAGTCCACTGCCCAACAACCTGTTCAGAATTGGTCAGCCCAGGGCTTCTTACACGCTTGTTTCCCCACAGTCCACCCTCGGAGACACACTCAGGGGCGTAACTTACTAACCCCTAGGTGATCTCAAACTTATCACAGAGACAGTCATGATTAACCATCACACAGGGTTCCTGCAGGTGAGATAAAATAGCATCCCAAGGTCACACTGGTGCATGCATCCCAAGATCACACTGGTGCATGCATCCCAAGGTCACATGGTACATGCATCCCAAGGTCACACTGGTGCGTGCATCCCAAGGTCACACTGATGCATGTATCCAAGGAGGTATAAGGAGACCTTTTCAGGTGTCAGCTCATCTAGCATACGCTGATGAGCAACTCAAGGCATTAGACTGCAGTGTGCTCAGCACTAACGCTGTTATAAAATTTAACCTGCACTGACTTCTTTATGAATACCAGTTATACCATGAGCCATGATAGGTGACTGACGGTCTCCAGTTAGCTAGAGGGACGGAAAGAGGACACACTCAGGTACAGGGGTTGAGCAGCTCATGAAGGTGAGCTCATGACCAGAAACAGCTATGCCTCTTGGTGTGTCAGTGAGGTCAGTTCCCATAGTGAAAGGGGGCATCGAGAAGGGGAAATGCTTGAGAAGTCCTGGTTTAATGCATGAGCCTGGAAGGCCTTTGGCCTGGGAGGCTAGAGAAAGCAGCAAGGCTCAGGCCCCAGCTCACTGTGACCACAGAGTCCATCTCCTGACCTGTGACAGAATTGACCCTGCTTAGACGCTTCCTTCTTTTTCCAGTTTCTCTAAATAGCCAAGGGAGACCCATTACAGTCCAGGTCCTTGACTTTTTTCTTCCCTTTTTTGGGAGGGGGGGGGTGTGAAGGCCAGCTCTCCATCATACAACACTGCGACCCTGTCGGTGGCCCCTCCTAGGCATGGAACTCCAGAACCTGATCATGTTATTGATGGAACTTCAATGCCATTTGACCTGTATCTTCTCCCCTAGCCTTGTCCTGAGAACCAGTCCATCTCTGTGTCTGTCTGCCACTGTTTCTAGGCTGTTCCCAGGAGTGAGGTGGTGTAAGCCTTGTGTCTGGTGTCAGCCTAATAATGTAGTAATGCCCTATACAAGCTCCTCTGTGCAGGAGCGAGTGCCAGGGCTGTGGCTTGAGCATGTTGTAACTTAGGGATGGATAGACGCAGGGGCTTCATCCTCAAGGTCGTGTGTTAATGGTGTGGAGAGAGTAGAAACTCAGCTCTCCTGTGGATGTTGTTGGGCCTCTGGGAGGGAGCCAGGGCTTGATGAGGTCATCAAGGTCAAGCCCTGTCACTAGGTCCCAGTGGCTTTGAATGAAGAGAGAGGCACCAGGGAGGATACTACAGGTTCTTCCTACATGACACTTTCTGCAACTTGGGTACTGCCACCCACAAAGCCATTGCCATCTAGATCCCTAGATTTCACGGCTCCAGTTTTTTTTAAAAGAAAAAAATAAGCTTTATAATATAATGTCCCCTGCCTCACCATTTTATTGTGGCTATAAAAAGCAGAGTGATACAGATTGCAAACTCCTTTTCGGAAAGCTGAATGGTATGAAGTTATGCACACACTCAGGTGCACACACATAGATGCTCCACAATTCCTTCTCTATTGATCCATCTGTTTTGCACACATAGGCTGCTTCTGCATCTGCCCAGCATGCCCAATACTGCAGGATTTAAGCATAGAGACAACAGTGTCTTTCCCTGGTGTTGATTTACTCACCTTGGCATATGCCTGGAAGAGGGATGACAGGGTCTTAGGTAATCCAGTTTTAATTTTTTACTTTAACTTTTAAAAGACCCTTCATAGTATTTCCCATTATTGCTATACCAATTTGCATACCCCCAGCTGCACCCAAGAGCCCCCCCACTTCTCTGTTACACCAACAGTTGCAATCTTTTGTGGCTTTATAGTGTCCATTTTACAGGTGTGAGGCAACAGCTCATTCTTCTTGGCCCCACAGTCTCCTGGTGATCAGGGATACTGATTGCTTCCTCACACACCCGTGGCCCTTTGTACCCCTTCTTTGAAGAAATGTGTACCCCGATCTCTTCCCCACATTTTTGATCATGCTATTTATTTTTTGGGTGGAGCAAGCTCCATATGTCTTCTGGGTGGATAGCTGGCGAATACTTCCTTCTCTTCTGTTCTCTTTCTTCTCCTCACTCTGTTGGTCTTTCACGTAGGCTCCAGGGAACTTGAGGCTCCCTGTGGGTCTGATGAGAGCACAAGAGTCTAGTGACCGTTAGCATCCGACTCCTCCTGGAGCCGATGGTAGCAGCACCACACCACAGCAGGAGTGCCCTTGACAAGGTCCTTCCTCCTGATCCCATCAGTGCTGTGGGAGCAGAGGCATCACCGTGTGGCTGCTCGTGGAAGGCTGCACATTTTAGAGTTATGTGTACAAGAGCGAGGCCAACTTCCAGCTCTACCCAACCCCCATCCCAGAAGAACACCCCTCCACGACCTACAAACCCCTCCGTGACCTTCAAAGCTCACCGAAAATGTCAGACAGGCTTCTAAATTGGCTTCGGTCAGGGAAAGCAGCCACAAGTGTGTCCTCTACCCATCATGGCTGGCTTCCCTAAGGCCCTTGCTCCCCAGAAACCCAGGCCTGAGAGAGAAACACCCCATCATGGAGAAAAGTGGAGGCAAACCCCAAGCCCTGTCTGGCTAATTATCTTGGGAGCACACTTGTAAACCCAATCTGCATAACTGAGAACACGGTAGGGCGGGAAGGAGGCCCGCTGACATTTCCCAGTTCTGCGGTGTTGTCTTCCAACGCTGTCAGAAGACGGTCTCCTAATGAAGCAATAAAAACAGTGTGAAATTTCAAATCCAAGGACATCTTTAAAGGACACCGGCTTCCCTTCCCGCAGTGATGTAAAAGGAGGGACTTCGAAATTAAAGGCACAGAGTGCTTCCCAGAGTCCCCACCACCTGCCTGGGTGACGTCATCCAGTCAGCACCCTGCGGCCTTTCCCGATGTCCTCAACAATGGCACACTTACCATCTGCCCTTGCCTGGCAGCTCCTACACAAGCAAATGTGTAGAATAAAATATGCTTTGTGTAGCTGTGACGACAACCTGATGCTAGATAAGACCCAGCCTTGTCAACTTGATCCAATCTAGAATTGCCAGGCACAGTCTTAATGAGGGATTGTCTAGATGGGGGTTGCACAGTCGGCATGCTTGTGCGGGATTGTTGTGATAATTGTAATAGATACGGGAAGACCTGCACACTGTGAGTGGCATCCTCATTGGGGCGGGGATCCTGGACTAGATGCGGATGGAGAAAGCGAGCTGGGCAGTTGCATGAATTAATCCATTGCTCATGGCAACTGACGTGACGTGACAGCTGCCTCAAGTTCCTGCTGCCGGAGCTGGGATTCACACCCAATAAGCTCTTTCTCTCTGAAGTTGCTTCTGTCAGGTATTCTATCACTCGACAGGAAAGGAAACCCAGATGGGGATGTGCCTGTCCTCTGTGCTTGAGCGAGAACACAGCAAGGCCCTCCAAGAAACAGCATGAAGGACTACAGGCAGAGGGCAAAGAACCCTTCGATTTCCAAAACTTACACTGTTGTCCTCTGGTTTCCCTGGAAGACGTAGAGGGTTGCCAGGACTTGGCTTGGGCTCAAGCTTGCCCGGGCCCTGTGCACTCTTGCTGTTTGGAGGAAATGGCAGCTGAGAGGACCTCAGTCCTCCACGGCAAGGTCCTCACCTCATCCTCACTCCAGTTCCCCAGTGTTCTGAGGAGCACACCGCACATGTGGTTAGCCAGCTTAGATGTAAATGAACTCACACTAGGAGGGAGGCATAGGTTTGGGGTCCCCCTCCCCCCACAGCCCTCCATGAGGGGTATCTAACATGAGGGGAGATGGGGAGGGAAAGAGCAAGGTGAAGGAGTGGACACCGTTGTATAGGTTTGCTTTCTGTTCTGTGATAAACACCACAAGCAAAAGCAGCTTGAGGAGGGGAGGGTTGGTTTGACTTACAGATTATATAGTTCATGGCTGAGGGAAGACAGAGCCTCAAAGCTCAGGAACCCGGAGGTGGAGACCATAGAGGAACACTGCTTAATGACTTGCTCCCGCCCCCTTGCTCAGCTGCCTTTCTAAGAAACCTAGGCCCGCCTGCCCAGGGGTGGTGCCGCCCATAATGGGCTGGGCCTTCCCATATCAATCATTGATTAAAAAAATAAAAGCCTCAGACTTGCCCACAGGACACTCTAAGGGAAGCAGGTTCTCAGTTGGGTTTCCCTCTACCTAGCCTGTAAAAATAGATGATTCATTTGTCGGGCTGGAGAGATGGTTCAGTTAAGAGCACTGGCTGCTCGTCCAGAGGTCCCGAGTTCAATTCCCAGCACCCACATGGAGGCTCACAGTCATCTATAATGGGATCTGATACCCTCTTCTGTCATAAAGGTATATTTGCAAATGGAGCACTCATACACACAAAAATAAATAAATGAAGCTTTAAAAACTATATGATATATTTAAAAGAAATTGTCTTTATGAAACCCAACACTATGTACAGTTAGTATACACTGAAAAAGGTACAGGTTTTTTTAAAAAGTAACAGATGAATTTAAATGTGTCTTCTTTCAGTCCTACATAGAGCGCCCCCCCCCCGTCCTGCGAACACACCCTTGCCTATACTGCACCTGGGCACCTAGGGCCCACCTGCATGAAGCTGTATATGCACCCCACTTCAGACCATGGACTCAGCTTCTCTTCCCCTAGACACCTGTATCAGCTGCCTTTGTGCTCAGTTTCCATTCAGCCGTCCTCAGGAACGTATCCAGGCATGAGAGTCAAGGGGCAGGTCTGGATGGAACTAGTTTTGGGCATAGTGAGGCAAACTGTCAACTGAGTGACCTTTTAGAGAAAGCCCCTCTTACCATCTTAGGCCTATGTGCACCTGGATGTGCATACAATTCAAACCAGAGGCATCATGGGAAAGAACATGAGCAGTGAGCACAGGCTTACATAACCCAAGCCTGTCCATCTAAGAAGCACCCACACCCTACTCTTAGCAACCAGATTCTCCTCCTACATACCATCTTGAAAGGCCTGGGAAATAACCCGGGGTCCGTTGTATCTCCCCCAAGGAGTCCACGGCTGGTGTGTAGGGTTTGCAATCTGTGTACAAGCAATCTGCATCAGTTTTATAAGGCACCAAGAACCTGGAAATACAGATTCGGACAGTGATCCATGGTAACACCCACCCTGCCATTTGGTGACTGGGACAGCATATGCCAAGATTAGCTGCCAGTTGATTTATAGATACTGAATCTAGATCCTGCAAGTGGCTAGCAGCTAAAGAGTGAGTTCTCTAGCCCAGGAGCATGGGAGAGGGGCAGGACCTGGTGCTTGCCTTAGTCCTAAGTGGAGCATCTTCTGGGACCATTGGGGGTGTGGACTAGGTCATGGCCTCAGGAGCAGACTGAGCATGTAAGCCAAGTTTTAGGGGAGGGTCCAAAGTCTGTTCTGATCTCCAGCTGACACACAACCTTTTGGAATATGCAATAACTCCCTTGTTTTAAATGTGGGGGATGGGGACTCCCCCAAGTGACAAGCATGGGCTTGGAGTGGCCCTTGAAGGACAGGTGTGCAGCAGAGGCAGATCATAGTCATTTTGGGTGGGACGCTGGAAAACCAAAAGATGCTACAGACAGCTGGGCTAAAGGAAAGACCACACAAACTTGGCTGGAGTCCTCACTATGCTGGGCCCTTTACACATGCACCCATTAGATTTGCTTTTGAGGAAAATCCAATGGAGGAAGCACATGTTTCTGATTTGCCATATTTGAATATAAATGTTTCCAGAATTACAAGTCAACCCTTTTTATTCCATTTTGAGGATCAAACACTTGAATTGAGAGAAGTTGGAAAGGGAATGGCTGCATTTAGGTAAACATGTGATAATGCCCCAAATTCAAACTGTAAAAGATATTTCTACTTTCATTTCAATACCCACACCCCCAAACTCACATACTGCAATTTGTTTGACACAGTAGGAAATCTAAGAAAAAATATTACACAAGAAAGATTCGGAAGCAGAGCTTTGGAGCGGGGGAAGTTTAACATCAGATGATGGCAGGAAAATGGCATCCGGCTTAAGAGGAGAAACCTGAGCACACGTTTACAATTAAACCATAGGATTCCCTCCACCAAGTCAGATACAGCAAGAAGCCCTTGGCAGAAACCAAGCAGACACCAACACCATGCTCTTGAACTTTCAGTCCCCAAAACCTCTACTATTTAAAGTCAACCCCCTAAGTCTGCAATGTTCAGTTATAACAACAGAAAGCAAACTAGCCTCCCACCTCCGAATCATTTTGAAATATCTCCAAACACCATTTAAGCCAGTCCCCACAGGTAGAATTGTAACATATCTTATTAGCTTTTAATAGAAACATATTTTAACATATAGACAACATACCCAATTGATAAATTTGAAAATTGATTTCAGTAAATTATGTCAGCTTCAGGGATTTGGTCTGGAGCAGAGTATTTATTGATGGATTAATTTGCAAGTTACTGCTGCCAATCAACCCACCGGACCCAAAGCTAATCCCCCTCACACACACACCCCAGCCTTCCTCTCTGGACCTTAGCTTCTCTGCCCTCTGCTATGAGTATCAGTTCCACTGCATGTGCTGAGTGTGCTAGTTGGTTTTGTGCCTCAGCTTGACACAGCTGGAGACATCGGAGAGGAAGAAGCCTCAGTTGAGGAAATGCCTGTGTAAGATCTAGCTGTTAGGCTTCTTCTCAATTAATGATCAATCGAGGAGGTCTTAGACCACTGTGGGTGGCTGCACCCCTGGACTGGTGGGTCTGGGTTCTATAAGAAAGCAAACTAAGCAAGCAGTGTGAACCAAGCCAGTAATCAACACCTGTCCATGGCCTCTGTATCAGCTCCTGCCTCCAGGTTCCTGTCCTGCCTGAGTTCCTGTCCCGAGCTCCTTTAGTGATGAACAGCAACACGGAAGTGTAAGCTAAATAAACCCTTTCCTCCTCAGCTTGCTCTTTGGTCTTGGTAGTTTTGTCACAGCAGTAGAAACCCTAACTCAGACAGTGACCGTCATTCCATTGCCTGAAGCAATGTGCAGGATGACCGTGTGAACCCCCGCCCCCCCCCAGTAAGAATTGTTCCAAAGACCAAGCTGTACAAGGACGCTTTCACAACCTTGACCCCGCCTCTTCCGGTGCCACTCAAAAAGCATGGCCTGCTTGTTCCGTTCCAACCCCAGACGTCACTTTGCATCCCGTGCTGTGTAGCCATGAGTCAACATGTGTCTGGAAACAGATGTTCTCACCAGAGTTCCTCTCCCACCCACCTCCCCTACAGATGGGATTTGGGGCTCCATGAATCAAGTTCCACTTGGAATGCCATGAACAGATGCCCTTACGGAGAGGGCGCTACAAACCATTAGCCTGCAGGCCCCTGGCGCTTCTTTCCTCCTAAGAGCCCATGCGTTCATTAATCTCAGAAAGGGTGGTTATTTGGATACTGGACTTCAGGACAGGCTTTATTCAACAGTAATAAATGTGCCTTACAGAAGACATGCAGGGACTGGGCGTCCAGGCAGAGTCCCCACCATAAGAATCATCTGGGGTCAGTTTGATGTCACCAGTCCCCAAACAGATGCACCACAGGGCACCAGAAATTAATCATAGCTGTTGGCATTTTAATAAACAGCTGCTTTGGAACACGACTGTGAACAAACATGGACCAGGACCAAATCTTTCTGAAAGGGGACCACAGGTTAGGAAGTGGCCTGCTTTTGTGAGAAAACAGACTTGGACGCAATTTTTAATCAGATTCTTCTGAAAACCAGTGCCTGCGGAATGACCCCAAGGGACATTTCAGGAGAGTGGATGGATAGGACAGCCCAAATCTGGCCAGTGGCCAGTTGCCCGAATGACTCACACCTAGGGTGGCTTGATTTGTCATGTGACTGACAGCGTCTCACCTGTCTGGGACTGGGTTCTTTGCATGTGAAGTGTTCCTATGCTCCTCTCTCCCTGTCATGTGAGCAGTGGCAGGTGTCTTTTGAGTTCATGGGCATGGGTACCCTTGAGTAGATTGGGAGGTTCAGAATCAGAAAGCATCTGTCCTTCATCTACCCATCCCCAAAGAACAGAACCTGAAGCCTCTCCCTGGGTGGGGGCAGGGTGGGGAGAACCCAGAGACTTCTAATGCAGTTTAGGTAGATGTACATTTCAACAGAGTGGAACCCAAGAGGTTCTGTCAGCTTCCACAGTGACTGAAGGCTAGAGGCGGCTGCACGGGGCAGAAAGAGACAGGAGCCTGACTCTGCTGTGTTCCCTTATGTTGAGGTATGAAGCAGATGGTGGCAGAGCCTACAACTTCTCTTCCAATATTTGTCTCCAATAGCACTATCTCTTTTTTCCTATTGTTGGTTCTTTGGAATGTCAATGTTCCCTGTAGATGGTAGGTACAAAGAAAATGTTCACCCAGGTTGAGACACCGCCCTGGAAGAATTCCCTCATCAGGCCAGGCTCTATGGACCACACCATAGACTCTGTCTGCCAAGTGTTCAGGAGGCCTGTGCACATAGAATGAGAGTGTGGGGGTCAGTTATCAAACAGGACTCTAGGGACCAGTTCTCTTGTTATGGGCACAAGTCAGAGATTAGCTCTTGATCCAGGTTGTCAAGGAGCTTAGAAGCAGCAGACGCAGAAGTTAATGCCATGACAAATACTCTTGGGGCCTAGTGACTGGGGGTGGGGTCCCTAATACCAAGAAGGCTCTGCCACTCTGGACATCACAAGGCCTCCACAAGAATCATGACAAGGCCTTGCTTCACCCTGCAGAGTCTAGATGAAGCCCACGCCTTCCCTTTGAGGTAGAACAGGGTTGACCTTCATATTAGTTAATCTCACAGCAGAAGGCTGACTCTGCCTGCTACAATTTTAGACATCTCCAGCCTTGGGCTACAGTTGACCCCTGAAGAACCTCTCACACCAGATCCCTCACAACCTTGGAACCTCCTCTAAAAGACTGGATGTGAGGGGACAACTGCACCCCTGGGTGAAGGATGTGCAGTCCACTTCAGATCGGCAAGGTGGGCTCGCTCCGGTGACTCTGTCTGGAAGCGCTCCTGCTTTGGATGTGAGCTTTCTATACATCAGCCTTCCATCCCTGCAGAGAAAAGTGAGGTAACCTCAGGAGAAAAGAAACCCACACCCTTTAAACGCACAGGTAGGTTTTTAAACTATAATACTAGTAAGCTTAATTCTCAATTGAAAAGACCAAACAGAAAAACGTCATCCAGCATTTCTCAGAGACCAAAACATTGATGCTTCTAAACCACAAAGCAAAATGGGAAACCCTGAGATAGGCTTTAAACTAATTCTATGACCTGGAGACAGAGCTTCAAGCACTTGTCACATGAGCTTAAAGACCAGGGTTGGGACACCTGGAATCTGCACTGAAAGCCAGACAGACACGGTGTGCTGCCTGTAACCCCAGAACTCCAAAAGCAGAGGTAAAAGCATCCTCAGGGCAAGTTGGCCAGCTAGACTAGAGACCCTACCTCAGTAAACAGACTAAGAAGATGCCTAACCTCTGTCCTACACACATCACACACGTGCTTGTTCATCCGTATTCATGTGAACCTGCAAACATGCATACACATGGAGACACAAGCCCACCACACACAAACATGAGAAAGGATGGTAAAGCCCAGGCGAGTATGGCTCATGAGGGCAGGGCTTGGGAAGTGGACTGGCCATGACTTGGTTATTCTAGAATTTGCTATGAATATAGGGCTTTTATTACCATTCTTTGTGCTTTTGTGTATGTTGGGAGTGCTTGATAATTTCTTATTCAAAATAAATATCTTACGCTTAGCTTTTTTGCATGTTTGTAAAAGCATTAAAGGACAATAATATGATAATTACCAAGATGGGGGCAGCAATGAGGGATCCTCAGCCATCACTGTGAAGGTGCCTCAAGGGGAAGGAGATGATACCCACAGCTGTCACCCTCAGTGATAGGACAATGTTCCAGGATGCTGACCCAGAAACTAGCGAGCCCTGCGCCAATGGTAGCTTCCAGTCTCTTCACAGAGCTGGCACAATACAAATTTATGGAACTCTGGAACATATGAATCTGAACCTGATGACATTCAGCATCATGACTCAGGGTCTATTCTGAGAATTCTACATCCGAGGATGTGTTTCAGTGGGTTTGACGACATTAATGGTACGTTTTTGAACAACTGTTTTCTTAGTTCCTTTTTTACTGTTGAGGTATGACACCATGACCAAGATGACTTGTAAAAGAAGATGTTTAATTTGGGGCTCTTGGTTCCAAAGGGTTAGAGTTTTTGACCACCACAGCAGGGAGCATGGCATCAGGGAGGTCGTCATGGTGCCAGAGCAATGGCTGAGAGCTTGAATCTCAATCCACAAGCAGGCAGGAGGCAGCGAGAGGAAAGAGCTAGCTAAGAATGGCATGGGCTTTTAAAACCTCAAAATCCATCCCCAGTGACACACCTCCTGGATAAGACCATGCTTCCCAAGCCTTCCCAAGCAATTCCTCCAACTGGGACCAAGTATTCAAATATAGGAGCCCATAAGGACCATTGTCATTAAACCCCCACAATAGTATAAGGCATTTTTATCCTGAGTCCTGGGTACCACCTATCCTGCCTGCACCCTTGCACATTTGCATAAAGACAATGCAAAGAAGATGCAGCTGGGCTACAGCAGTCAGTCTCCACCAGGAATCAATGTCTATCTATCTATCTATCTATCTATCTATCTATCTATCTATCTATCTATCTCTACCTCTATCTCTCTCTCCCCTCCCTCCTCTCCTCCTTTCTGACTTCACTTGGGTTTTGAAGTTTAGACCCTGGTGACCTTTCTTTAGCCCCTCTTTGGATGGCAGTGTGACGTGAAAGCATGCCTTTGTACAGTCCTGTGAGTTGGCTGCTAATCTACCAATGGGAATCAGCCTGGCACTCGTTTCCTAATTGATCCTCAGGTGGTCATCACCTGCACAGCTGTTATTTAGATTCTCTCCACCCAGTGAGCCTGAAAGTGAGCGTTGTCCTGCAGGCTGCCTCACACAGCCCTGCCCTGGAGGGGGAGGTAAGTGGCCACTGAGCTGATTCCACCTGAGCCAACAAGGTCACCAAAACCCCTGCACAGCTCCTTTCTCTCTGAGATCTTTGCTGTGCCCGATAGCCTTGCACGGACACCTTCCAGGTTTTATTATCCAGCTCTGAAAGAACCCAGGGCTTCTTTGGTTGCTCGTGGGATACTCTGTCAAGTGATGGGTGTGAGGCTCGAAATGAATCCTGTTACTAATCAGCCGCACTGTGTTGTCAAAGGTGTAGCATAGGATTGCAGGGATGAAAAGGAATTTCAAACACAGTTTTCTCTCACTGATTTCTTTGAATTCAGTTATAAAAAAAATAGACGTGGACCACAAACTTCAGGGGCAAATTAACCAGCTGTCCTCATGCTACAGGAATGCGGCTGAGAACTCGGGTTCTTGGAGGATGCTCCTCCCAGGGCTCTAGCTGGGAGCTCTTGGGATTCTGGCCTTTTTTAGCCTGGGAACATGCTGAGGTGGCTGCAGAGAGCTGGGGCACAGCCAGGGGCTCAGCTGCTGCCTCTGCCCCTTCTACTCTTCCTTACCCCAGGCAAAGGAGTCAGAAATCAGATTGGAAGTGAGGATGAGGCAGGCATAACTCCTCAATGAGGTCAGTCTCTAAACAGACATCATAAGGAGGATGGCTGTCAGCACACTCCACACAGGCGTCCAACACTCACCTGCCTCTCCTGGGCTTCGCTCCTTCCATCTCCCTGGGACTCCTATCACTACGAATGCCTGGGAAGTCTGAGAGCAGCAGGGTTGAAGTCCTGCTGGCCAAGCCAGGCTCTGCCATGCTGAAGTTACAGAGGAGTCTGGGCAGAAGCGAAGCCATTGCTTACTCTAAATAAAAGACATTTTCAAAAGTGAAGAAGGCCATTTGGTTTCTCATGGCACTTTTTAATTCCCAGAGCGTCTCGTAGTGACATAGGAAGTATAAGGCCATTTGGTTTCGTAAGTGACCCAACAGCACAGTAGCACAAGGCTCCCTACCCAGGAAAGCACTGTTTGCTGCTTACCTGCTCCTCTGAACCAGTATTAGCAGACCTCTGGGAAGCCAGAACCCAGCCTCACATGCCATTGTCCTGCTCCTGGTCACATGACCAAAGCTCGGCCTGTGGTAAAGACCTAGGGTCCCACCTGGACTTCTATCATGAAGTTACCTTTCAGCTTATAGTTAAAATAAAACCAGAACAACAAGAACACTAACTCGTGTACCATGCATGCATGAGTGTATACATGAATGCATAGAATGTGTGAGTGTAGTGTGTATATGTGTGTGTGACTGTCCTGTTGCTATAATGAAACACCCTTACAAAGACACCTAATGAAGAAAGGGTTAGTTTCAGTGCACAGTTCCAGGCTCTGCCCATCATGACTGGGAAGTCATGGCAGCAGAGGCTGAAGTTATTGATCAC
>NC_022033.1:2515569-2518366 GCF_000317375.1 Microtus ochrogaster | reverse complement strand
TTGACATCATCCCCATCCCATCTCACCTCAGTTCACACCATTGAGGTCATCCCCCATACCATCTCACCTCAGTTCAAACCATTGACATCATCCCCCATCCCAGCTCACCTCAGTTCACACCACTTGACATCATCCCCCATACCATCTCACCTCAGTTCACACCACTTGACATCATCCCCCATAACATCTCACCTCAGTTCACACCATTGAGGTCATCCCCCATACCATCTCACCTCAGTTCACACCGTTGACATCATCTCCCATCCCATCTCACCTCAGTTCACACCGTTGACATCATCCCCATCCCAGCTCACCTCAGTTCACACCACTTGACATCATCTCCCATAACATCTCACCTCAGTTCACACCATTGACATCATCCCCATCCCATCTCACTTCAGTTCACACCATTGAGGTTATCCCCCATGAACATGCCTAGTGGCTGCTCTCCTGAATCTTTCATTCTGTCAATTTGACAGTTAGCATGAACCATCACAGCTATCAATCGGGGTACCTGTTGGACCTGATTTGTAAGGACAGATAGTTCTAATCATTTTTAACTGATTTATTATAAAATGTGTACTGAATATTTTTTAAAAATTATTTCTGTTATTTTTAATATTATAATACAGTTACATCATTTCCCCCTTTCTTTTTCTCCCTTCAAATGATTTCATACACCCCTCCTTGCTCTCTTTCAAATTCAAGGCCTCTTTTTAAGTTTTAAGTTTATTGTTTCTGTTTGTGTGTATGGGTGTGTGTGTGTCTGTGTCTGTGTGTGTGTCTGTGTGTGTGTATGGGTGTGTCTGTGTCTCTGTGTGTGTGTGTACATTCATAAGCACATAAGTACAACCTCCTCAATCTGTACACTATTACCTATATGTATGTTTTCAGGGCTGACCTCCTGGTATTGGAAATCCAATTGCGTGTTCCTCCCTGGGGAGACTGTTTCTCTTAGCTTTGCATACACATCTGTAAATTCTCACCAAACACGGCTGCCTAAACAGGAATTGAACACAGAAAACAGACACACAAGGCCCAGAAGGTTTTTGTTTGCTTTTGGGTTTTTGTTTTGATTTGTTTTTGCAAAGCTAAACTCGCCTTATGTGAAGATCCTTGGGAACAGAGTTCAGACATTGACAGTGAGTGAACTTGATCACATGATCGTGGGTGAGAAGTGAGAGAAGCTGGGAACGGGGATGGTGTTTGAAAGAAGGGCAGGGCTGGGTGGGCTCACTGAGAGGGTAATGTGACCATGGTTCTTGGGAGGAAGCGCCAGGCAGAGGACAGGGGAGGACACAGAGGATGCTGATAAAGTGAAATGGGGAGGGATGGGTAGGAGAAGGCAGGGCCTCCCTGGCCACTGAGAGGACTCAGGCTTCTGTTCTATGAAGTGGCAGCAGAGTGAGCTTGGGTCAGAAGACAGACATGCTGGAACCAGAGGCTGAGATGGTCCTCACTGGCGTCACCTGCTTCTTCCTACCAAATCAGCCTCATCCGAGGGCGCTGGGATTTTTATGGTTGTTTTTATAAATAGTCAAACTATTTTTTTTGCAAGGAATTATGCCAGTTTATGCTGTCTTCATCCCATCAGGATTATGACACACAGTGACCCCAGTAGAGACAGCACTACAACCTTTAAACACAGTAATTCTGTGCGTTTCTGTTCACTATTATTCTATTCTGCGCTGGGGGTGCAACATCTCATCTGTGGCTACCAACACTAGGGTAATGTGAATTACACCTGCACAGTTCTCAACCATTTCGTGGTGGTCAGATTTAAGAAATGAAAGTATTAGGAACCCAATTAAACTGGGAAAATTAATAACCTGTAGTATAAATATGTAGTATTGGCGACATTAAAATCACTCCTTAGTTTTCTCAACAATCAGATTTTACTGGCTTCCTATGTGTTACAGGGCAATCCTATCTTAAAGGAAGAATGAAGCTCAGATCTGGTCTGGACACTCGGCTAAACATCGCAATGTTCTTCCCCCTAGTTTATTCCCCTCATGGAGTACTAAGTTACAGCCTCTCAGGGTGTGTGTGTGTGTGTCTGTGTGTGTGTCTGTGTATCTGTATGTGTAGCTGTGTCTGTGTGTGTGTGGTGTAGGAGGTCCTTCTTTCTATGTGTTGTTTGTATTGGTTAATGAATAAAGAGACTGCCTTGGCTTTGATAGGGCAGAACTTAGGTAGGTGGAGAAAAACGAAATGCTGGGAGGAAGGGAGGCAAAGTCGGAGAGCTGCCCTGGAGCCGCCAGAGATGGGTGCTAGGAATCTTACCTGGTAAGCCACAGCCACGTGGCGATACACAGATTAATGGAGATGAGTTAAACTAATATGTAAGAGTCAGCCAATAAGAAGTTAGAGCTAACAGCCAAGCAGTGTTTTAATTAGTACAGTTTCTGTGTGGTTAATTCAGGTATAAGCTAGCCACGTGGCTGGGAGAAACAAGGGACCCTCTCCTTGTAACATGTTTCTGTGTGTATATCTGTGTCTGTGTGCATCTGTGTGTGTATCTGTCTGTGTGTACATCTGTGTGCAGTGTGTCTGTATGTATGTATTTGTGTCTGTGTGTATCTTTGTGTATCTGTCTCTCTGTGTCAGTATTATATCTGTGTCTGTGTATGTCTGTCTGTGTGTGTATCAGTGTGTCTGTATCTGTCTGTGTGTCAGAGTGTGTGTATCTGTGTCTGTGCGTATCTGTGTCTGTCCCCACTTCCCCCCTCTGATTCCTCCCTATTCCCACTTTTCATATTCTCTCTCTCTCTCTCTCTCTCTCTCTCTCTCTCTCTCT
>NC_022033.1:2509483-2515289 GCF_000317375.1 Microtus ochrogaster | reverse complement strand
CAAGAATGCTCCTTTATTGTGTTCAGGGGCAGATTATATAGAGATAGCCAGGCCCCAGCCAAACCCACCAGAAACCACTCTCCTGCCATCAGGAACTCCTGAAGGTCTCGTGCTCAGAGCAGCTGTAGGCACTCAGATCAGGGGAAAACATGCTGTTTACAAGAAATTCAGGATCTGGGGTCTCACTGCTCCCAACATAGTGCACAGGTATGGGACTATGGATGGCCCTCAGGGGCAGAATTGCTGAAGAAAACTGACTCTCCTTTCCCCAGAAGCCATCAGCTGCCCATAGCTCCTTAGATAGGTGGAGACTTGATGAGCCCCTCCCTATCCATGCTAGGATTTTGTGACTGGAGCTTATGCAGGTCTTGAGCACACAGCCTCGGCTGCTGTGAGTCCCTGTGTGCAGCTGTATTGTCAGTTTTACCGCCAACAGCCACTGCCATGGGCTCCAGCCTCTTCCATGATGATCCTTGAGCTTCATGGGGGAGGGTGTGATATAGACATTGGGTTTAGAGTTGAGCACTGCACCCCCTCCTATCTCTAGACATTGATTTGTGGGTCTCTGTGTTAACTGCATCTCCTGCCAGAAGAAGCTCTTCTGATGAAGGAAGCTTCATCTGTGAGATGCAGAAATCCATGGGTATAAAGATGAGGACTTAGGGGCCCATTTACTGCTGTGTCAGCATAATAGGACCAGCTTCTCCCCCTGGGGTCTAGGATCTAACCAGTCACTGATTTGGAAACCAGTTAACAGTATCAGACATGAGGAGAAAGTAAACTCGAAAATGCTGCAGGTAACAGAGTCAGGCTAGATCCCAGAGGCCTTCGGGCAGAGAAGTGACTCTTCCCCAACTCAAGATACTCTGCTTAGTCACTGTACGTACACCCAGTACATCCAGAGTGTCTTTCTAAGCCACCATGCCCTAAAAGGATGGGACTTACACGTGAAAGGAGCCCCTTGCCTGGGAAACACTCACCCACAGTTGGTTTATTTTGCACAGATAGACAGGTTTAAAACCGTCTGGTGACCCAGAACCAGAGAACCATTCAGAAGCCTGCCTGGGTGTTTTGCTCACGTGGTTCACTACAGAAAATAAATCACCACCATCCAAAAACATGTCCCCGTTCTCCATCTCCACCGAGAGCACACCAACAGATACCTGAGCACTGGGAAAATCCTTTTTATTAAAAGAGAAAGCTGAGCCTGAGATCCATTTCCATAGCAGGCAGGAAGTATTGTCAGTGTTGGCAGGGTGTGTGAGCAGGAGACTGGCCATACTTGGGCAGAATGCCTGCTAACTCAGGGTTGGGCAAATTGGAAGTGAGGTCCAGCCCTCTCACTCCCAGGGTCCTGCTCATAAATCAGCTGCTTCTGTTACAGAAACAACGCGTCTTCTGAAAAGTGCATGCCGCACAGGACAAAGGGATGGCTCAGTCTGGAAAATGTTCAACTCACAAACATGAAGACCCACCTTTGATCCCTAAAACCCACATAAAAACAGTTCTGCAGGGTGTGTGCTCCCCAGCACTGAGCAGGCAGAGATAAAGAATCCCCAAAGTTTTGTGTGCAGCCAACCTAATTTAATCAGAGAGCCCCCAGCAAAAGACCCTGCCAAAAGGATTAAGTGGGGTGGGAAAGCTGGAAAGATGGCTCAGGGTGAACAGTATCTACTGCTCCTGCAGAGGGCCTGAGTTCAGTCCCCAGAATCCATGGTGGGTGGCTCTCAACTCTGCAGTTCTATCTCCAGGGGATTTGACAACCACATCTGCTCTCTCTGGGCACTTGTACTCAAGGGCATGTATGTACTACACACAAACACACACAATTATCAGTATGTTGTTATTATATTATTATTATATCAGTATTATTATATTGTTACATTAATTTATATTAATATTATGTTATTTAGTATTATATTGATATATTATTATAAAACAACAATAATAATAATAACATGAAAATATTTTTAAAAAGAAAACACATGCTGTCACTGATACTCATTCACGCATGGTCACAATGGCAATGCCTAGGGGGACCAAATGGAACTTAAACAGCTGCCCATCAGCAGATGTAGATTGACAGATTATTCTATGTGCACAAGATGGACTGAGGTGGACGAGAAAGAATGATGCCCCGACACATGCTACAGGGTGGGTTGACTTTGGAAGCTTCCACAGGCTAAGTGAGGAAACCAGACACTCAGGGTCATGGCTTCACGTAAGCCCCCTCCTCGAGTCTCCAGGATGGGACGAGGATATGCAGATGACAGAGGCACACTGCTCAGCGCCTGTGGGGTCTTCTTTAGGAGTGACAAATGTTCCGTAACTAAGCAAAGATGGTTTGCAGTGTTGTGACAGGACCAGCCGCCACGGTTGCTGCTCAGTTTAAATGGCCAATAAGGAGATGGGACAGGAAAGACTGGAAAGCCAGGGGCTAATCTTCCAGCACCTTGATCTTGAACTTCCAGCCTCCAGAGCCTTGAGGGCCAAATGTCTCTTGTTTGAGGCACCTACCCTAGGGCACCATTTAGACAGTTCAAACAGGCTAACGGATTCCCCTGTTTAGCTAAACTTTTTTGGAATCAAAGATACCTTTGCTCATGAGTAGGTGAACATGGCACCCAAGTCCCCCTTAGCTGTTGCCAGGCTCATCCAAAGCCCAGGCAAATGCTGCTAACCGCTTTGATCGACTGAGACCGCAGACCATTAGCACATCAAGGACCCATCCTCCAGCACAGGTCTGAACAGGGCACTGCACCCCTCCTTTTCCCTCCAGAGCACATCTGTGTCCACCAAGAGTGGGATCCCTCTGTTCTCAGCCAAGCCAGCACACATCTGGATACCTTCCTGACCCAAACATTAAGGAAGATAGAAGCAGTCCCTATCAGACTTTACACTTAGAGGTGTTTGTTACAAACAGACTGGCAAGAGTAAGTGAGGGTGCTGACCTTGAAGGGGAAGTGTAGCGGGAGGTCCTTCCGCTCCTCCAGCCAATAGCCGCTGAGAGACCACGCCCCAATGGGCTGGAAAAGGACCAGGTCCAAAGTTCAGCCAGTGAGGTCTGCACTGCAGCTGGAAGGTGGCTTTGGTTGTCACATCCTGCCTGCAGCAGGGCACTTAGTTTGAACCTTGCAAGGGGTGGGATCCACTACCAGATCTTAAAGAAGACAGTAAGCAAGGTGACGTTTAAGAGCGTGAAAGTCTTCCTTGAGGTGGGGGTTTGGAGGGAGATTTCCTGAGCCTGCTATAAAAAATAAATGTCAAACTAACTTTCTTATCTTGAAAATGTTGTAAAAATAACTCATTGAGAGTTTGGGGTACGAACAGATAACAGTCATAACAGCTGTCATTCATCTAGTGCTTAGGCGGCAAGTCAAAGGTCTCAGGTACAAGATCTCATTTAATTAATCCTTAAAGGATCCACACATTAGACTTGATCATCCACCTCTCACTGGGAGCTGGAAGTGTCAGAGGACCATGGTTCTCTTTGAATGCACCCAGCCTCCGGGACCAAACTGGGTCTGATTGCCAGACTGTCTGATAGGGCCGTGGTCTCGCGCTCCTCCTCACCTGAGCCGGATGCCCACTCCCACTCCAGCGCAGCCACAGGGTGTTTAAAATTTCACAGACAAGGGACTGAGGCTGAGCAAAGAAGCCAATCCCTTGACCCTGAAAGCCAAGGTCCCCGTAGCCAAGCTGCTTTTATAGATCAGAAGAGAATATACAGGATCGTTACATGAAAGCTCTTGCTGCCAAGCCTGATGGCCTATGTTCCATCCTTAGGATCCATACGGTGGTCAGAGACAGAGCCGACTCCTGATGTTGCTCTCTAACCTACATGCACACACACACACATACACAGCACATGAGCCTTGGGGTATACATTCTTATACACACACACACACACACACACACACACACACCACAAGAGCCCTGGGGCATATGCTCATGTGCACACATGCACACACACTCTCTCTCTCTCTCTCTCTCTCTCTCTCTCTCTAATAAATAAATAGATAGATATGAAAAGCAAAGATTTTTTTTTTCAAGAAAAGGAACATGCAGTTGGTATTTGTGGCACCGTTACCTACCAACATCTAAATGAAAGAAAATATCTCACATCTATGTTTTCTCATGAGTAAGACCTCGAATGACTTAGAAAAGCACAATTTTTTTTTTAAATCCATGAAGGGAGATTGTATCAGATGCATCCAGAGAGACTAGGTACCAAAGCAGGGTGGCAGGGCAGTCCTGCAGAGCAACAGATGCAGAAAAGCTATCTATGGAAGGACTATGAAAGGAGGGGGTTCGGGGTGG
Organism: Microtus ochrogaster; assembly: GCF_000317375.1. Taxonomy (NCBI): domain Eukaryota; kingdom Metazoa; phylum Chordata; class Mammalia; order Rodentia; family Cricetidae; genus Microtus; species Microtus ochrogaster. The sequence continues at coordinate 2,510,969 of NC_022033.1, read as the reverse complement.
GGTGGAAGCAGGAAGCAGCCTCCGACTTCCACATCTAACTTGCTGAATCATCCTCTTGAATCACGTGGGGTCAGAAGAAAGGTTCCCATGGCAGGCATGATGCCCGAGATGACCACACCCAGACCAGAGGTTCTTTCTGGCAGCATCCCCACAGCAGTGTCCCCAGAGATAAATGCCTTCTTCTTGTGTTTAAACGATGTATACAATTTCGGCCACCATCTCTACTTTCCAGAAAATGCAAAGCAATTTATCTAAGAGATGAATTCAAGCCCTTGAAAAAAGCACATTCACAATCATGTTTGAGTCTAAAATTCAGCAAGAATGAGGTAGTGAATTGAGTTCTGAAATTCTGGGTCTGTGTGTGATTCCTGCCAGGAAGGTGACAGAGAACAGCCTGAGACATCAGATCCCTGGGCCACGAATATGTCCACACCAACCTCTGTGGACAAAGAGAATGCCTGTGATTACAGACGACACATTGGGCCACCATGAAAACTACACTCATGTTGCAGGAGAGAAGGCTCGGTCCATAAAGCGCCCTCTGCAAACATGAGGACCTGAGCTCAGTCCACAAAATACATAAAATGCCCAGCTTCGTGGGATGCCTTAGATGGGGCAGTAGAGACAGGAGGATCCTGTGGCTGATCAGCCTGTCTGACTCAGTGAGCTCTAAGCCAGTGAGAGATCCTGTCTCAAAAACCAGTGGGTGGCACCTGAGGGGCCTCCAGCCTCAGGCACAGGCACCTAGGTGTGAGTGTACCCATATCCACACATACACACATACACGGGCAATGCATGCAAGAACGCCAGCTATGTCTTGGTGTCACTGAGGACTTTAAGAAGGGCCTCCAGGATTAGCTCCAGAACAGACCCTTTAGATTCTAAACAGCATCCAGGAGTCCCTCATGTTTATTGAGCCTTTTATTTCCATGACAGCCTAACATCAGTAAAAGCGAGAGATAAAAAATGAAGAACAGGCAGCTCTTTGAATCCAGCACAAGGACCTGGCTCACAAGGCACAGCTGCAACATTCCTCAATAACAAGATGGAGAAATCTTTAAGAAAACTCAAAGTTGTTTCGCATTTGACTCTAATTCAGCTCTATAGATTTCAAGAAAGTGTAAGCAGAAGATAGGATCACCTGTGTTTCACATCTGGCCAGGAAGAGATGAACACTTGCAGAGAAACACCAGCTTAGCCCACTGATGCTGTTGTGACCAAATGCCAGGGTGATCCAGGCACCAGCAGGTCAGGTCTGGTGAGGCTGAGTCTTTCCAGCTTCCTTAATGGTGGGCCATGACCTGTGTCGCGTACCTGAATGCCAGGGCTGTGGAAAGACTGCCAACAGGAAAAGATCTCAGGATAAGGACAACCAAGAATTAGCTAGTCATAGAATTTTTGCGAATCTAGGGCTATGTAGTATGACTTCATGGTGGCTTTGGTTCTGAAGATGGATGGCATGCTTTGCTGTGCACCCGCTGGATGG
>NC_022033.1:2490741-2509098 GCF_000317375.1 Microtus ochrogaster | reverse complement strand
CTGGATGGATGGCACACTTTGCTGCGCACACCCAGAATGGACGGCACACTCTGCTGTGCACCCACTGACACACCACTCTACACCAGCAGACATTGTCTACAAAGCATGGCCCAGACTCCAGACTGTCGCTTATCATGAATGGCACATACTCGGTTTTCTGCTCCTATAGCAACATAATCATTTAATTACAGAAAACGAAGACATTTAATATTTTATCCTCAGGAAGTAAGTACCAAGTCAGAGTGTCATCTTGTTAGAATGTTTGATTTTTAGTATTTCTATTTGAGTTAATAACTTGAGTTTCATTTAAAAAAAAATCATTAAACAAATTTTGACTTGGGATTAGGACAGAATTTCCAACCATCTCCAAAATGGTTCTAAACATAATTCTCCTATTTTGTGCTATGTATTTATGCAAAATAACATTCTCAGAATTGATGATTATAAGACAAAAATATCAATAAGTTCTTTAAAAATGTGAATATACTCTGTGTCCTGCAGGATCAAATATTCAGCCAAGAATTCAATCTCTAGGTAAAAATAAAGAAGCATCCATCTCATCAGTATACAAATTTGTTTTCATCTTTAATAAATGATAATCTTGTATGTATGCTAAAGAGATGTTTTAAAATAAATTTCCTTATGATTTATTATCAGTAAATCTCCCATTTGTATACTCAGTTTATCTATTGAAAGTTGTATGAAATTTCTCAGGTGAAAATGGGTGCTGATTGGAAAGTTAGGAAGACTTCTCTAAGCTGGTGAGATGGCTCAGCAGGTGAACCAGTCGCTTCCCAGTTTGAGGACACCTCCATCCCCAGGACACACGTGGCATGAAGGGAGAACCAGCTCCTGCAAGTTGTGTTCTGAACTCCACGTGTGCACTGTGGCATGCCACACATACAAGTGTGCACACAAACACACAAGGAACCAAATACAAGAAACACAGTTTTTAACCAGAGAAGACCAACTCCAGGGAGAGGAATGCATTTCCACACAGGGTACAAAAGCTGACAAGAGAACATACATACGGTCCTTCTTGAAAGGGCTCTGTGTGTATGAGTGTCTGTGTGTTTGTATGCCTGTGTGTCTGTAGTCTGTTTCTTTGTGTGTTTCTGTGTGTGTGTTTGTATGTCTGTCTGTATGTGTGTCAGTATGTATGTGTGTTTGTGTGTATGTGTGTCTGTATGTCTGTGTGTCAGTATGTATGTGTGTTTGTGTGTGTATTTCTGTGTGTGTGTCTGTGTGTGTTTGTGTGTATGTGTGTCTGTATGTGTATGTATGTGTGTATGTGTGTGTATGTGTGTGTCTGTGTGTTTCTGAGTGTATGCATGCGGAGGCCAGAGGTCACTGTCAGACATCTTCCTCATTTACTACCCACTTTAATTTTTGAGACACGGTCTCTGACTGAACATGGAATTCCCTGGTTATGCTTGACTAGCTGGCTGACCAGCAAGCCCCAGGATCCTTCTGTATCCACCTCCCCAGGGTTGCATTAAAGGTTCAAGCCTCTGCACACAGCCTTCCAGGAGGCTGCTGGGGATTGAACGTAGGTCTTCACGATTACAATGCAAGCACTGTAATGACTGAGCCATCTGCCCAGCCCCTAAAGCTCTCACCTTTAATACCAGTGATTCAGTTCCAACTCGTCTATTTTGGAGGAAACATTCAGAGCTCAGCAGGCTCAGAATCCTCATGAACGGTCTGCTTGCTCCCTGCGCTCAGCTTTCCTCCACACCAACGGCAAGGCCTCCAAGCCAGATTTCTGAGAACAAAACCCTAAGACTGTAAATGTGTTTGTTCCTCATCTCTACCATAAAAAAAAAAAAACACCTCAGACTTAGTACCCCAGACCCAACAATGCACTTGCTTCTAGGGTTGGAAGCCATAAATCTGAAGTCAGCATCCAGAAACTAAAACTGAGAACTGGCTCCCACATAAACTCATTCCTGTGCATTCAATGTCAAGGACTCCATGCTTTCCCTGGCCAGTGTGGCCTTCCTCATCTCTGCTGTCTATTGCTCCCACGGGTGTATTTCTTACTGCTCTGTCTTTGGGACGCCCTGCATCCTCCTTCCAGATTTATGACTATACACATGGTCCCATCCAGATGGTCCAGGACAATGCCATCGTGACCCACTAACACTTTTATCTGAGAAGTCCCATTTGCACTAGAAGTTAAATGTGTCTGTGGGGCTTTTATTCAAGAAGGATAGTGGCGAGGCTCCTACTACTTCCTCCTTCTGTGGTTCATCTGTCTTCTGCTGACTCCCTGTTTCTCCGAAGAACTAGTCCCATGATCGGCATTCGGGGACAGGGCTGTAGTTTCTGTGCCTCTGTAAATTTATTCACTCACCCCACGAGTTGTAACGAGCTGCTAAGTCATGGCAGGTGTCCCTGGGAATCGGGCAAGACTTCCAAGGGCTTGACGATGCTCAGAATGGCCCAGAAAACTTCCATGGACAAGCCTGTCAGGGAGCAGGCTGTGGGTGTTGCTGGCTCCTGTGGAGGGGGAGTGGCCTGGGCCAGTTATAAGGGGCATGGGGAAAGGGGAAAGAGCAAGGTCAGGGTCTTTGAGAAAGAATGCATGGTGGGGACACCAGCTTCCAGGTACAGAGGGGAAACGACCGGCACCGAAAGCAATGTTCACGTGCTGGAGTCTCTGGCTTGGACAGGGCTGGCTTCTGCAGTGTCTGCACTTCAGACCGGCTCTCTTGCAATTATATAGGAGTCTTGGGAGGATTTTATAGACTATTCTAGGATACAATCAATGGAATAGGACGGTAATAACAGGAAGATGGCCATGAAAGCCAGGGGCCCTAGACTGAGTGGCATATGGGACAGAAAGGAGGTATGTGGGAGAGGACCCAGGGCTCTGACTGTGGAGCCTTTGATCGTGGGATCAGCGGTAAGATACAGAGGACAGCCTTACAGCAGGGCCCAATCTGTGCAGCCAGATACACAGGCCCTGACTTGACCATACACAAGCTGAAGGACCATAAAGTGGACACACCCAGATTGTGCGAGTGCTCGTTAGGTGGGGATGAAGGAGAGTGAGGAATTGTGTGTACAAAATGCCAGGTCTGGGTGTCTTTTAGATGACAGGCAGCCATCACTGAGTGGGGAAGGAGTGTGTGTGTGTCCCTCATCCCAATTCACTCACACAAGGAAAGGGACTTTATTTTTCTATGGCTCACATTATGTCGGCAACAAGCAAATACAGGAGAGATTCAATAATATCAGGTTTAGGAGTTAAGCCGAAAAGCCCAGGCTGATGAATGTAAGGTATGAAAAGCCACAGAGTGGATCTGGGAAATGACTCAGTGGATAAAGATTCTGCCGTGTGCACATGGGGGTCTCAAACGCTCACACGAAAGCAGGCACATGGTGAGTGTCTGCCAACCCAGCATTTGGGAGAGCTGGAAAGAACCAGATTTCTGGAGTTCGCTGGCCAGCCAAACTAGCCTTCTCCATTAGGTCCAGGTTCAGTGAGAGACCTGGTCTCATAGATTAAGGTGGTGTCTTTCAAGTGAACTTGGCAGCAGACCCCTCACCATGGGCCACATGACCTGAGGTCAGAGGCAGAACACTTGGATTCTGTACCCTGCATACAAGCACATGAAGCATGTTAAGGACACCCACTTGCCTGCTGTGGACTTTGTTGAGCAGCATGGCTATATTAAGTGTATCCTAAAGGACATCTCAAATGACCCTAGGCTTGGCCATCTCTCCAGAAGGCAGTCTTTCACATGCTAAAGGACATTCATGACCCTAGATGTGGCCGTCCCTCTGGAAGGCATCTTTCATGATCCTTGCCTACTTAAGAAGCAGGCAGAGCTGTTCATCACTGCAGAAGGAATCCATACCAGGAAACTTGTGTGCTGCAGCAAAAGGCCCACTCAGTGTCAGTAATGTTATGCCCATGGGCACCATGCCTGATGTTGTCTGGAGGAGAAACAAAGGAAGTGGGGCAAGCTGGCACAAGCCTCCAGGAACTACCCCATAGTCATCTCCCATGACCCCCAGAGACCAAGAAGGCCCAAGTAAGCTACCTTCAGGACCCAAGAAGATAGCTTTCTCAACTAGCAGAGCTGTTGCTGACATGGTGGCCACTGAGTGCAGAATTGGCCAACCTAACTTAAAAGTTTGGTTGCAGGGCACATGGGCAGCTAAGATGGAGTCAAAAGAAAGTCAGAAGGTGGACCCTGAGTTGTTTACACCAAGACCTGATTGGATGCCAGAACCAGGCAAGATGATGTCAGAGCGTGAACAGCTGGCTCCTTATTCAGCCCCTATGGCCCTGTGGTTTTGTTTTTTGTTTTGTTTTGTTTTGTTTGCTTTAAAAGATGTTTACTGTGCAAAAATAAATGAGTTCTGCTTGGCTCCACTCCCTGCTGTGTCTGACTCTCTCTGGGATGGAGAAAGACTGGAGAACAGTCGATAAGAACACTTACCTTTCCTCGGACCCAGCTCATCCTCATCCGGGTGGGCTAAGGCCCTGCACCTGGCACCCCATGTGGGCCTCAAAGAATAACATTTCAGCCAAGGCTAGGCAGTCTCTCAGGGTAAGTGAAACCCTTAGTATGGGTAATTCTATTTCATCTAAATAAGAGCCGGCCTTGAAGGCCTTGTGGCTCATGCTTAAGTCCAGAGGTCTTGAATTATCCAATAGTAATGCTGTCAAGACCTGGGTAACTATTGTTACACTGGCCCCTAGATCCCCAGCTCCAACCTTTTCTCCTAGACTACCTGGGCCTCAGTGGAGAAGTTAGCTATAGAAAGGGAAAACATTTTGGTACTGTGACATCCTGGGGTTCTAGCCCACCATCACCCAATTCGCGAGCTTCGGGCAAGGGGCTGGAGGTTAAAATACACAGACACACACAGACAGACAGTGACACAAGTCATCCTTGAATTCCCCAAGAATGCCCCCTTTATTGTGTTCAGGGGCAGATTATATAGAGATAGCCACGCCCCAGCCAAACCCACCAGAAACCACTCTCCTGCCATCAGGAACTCTTGAAGGTCTCGTGCTCAGAGCAGCTGTAGGCACTCAGATCAGGGGATTAAAAGAAATTCAGGATCTGGGGTCTCACTGCTCCCAACAGGAGGCTAAAGATCTCAAAGAGCTCCGTAAAGTGGTAACCGAGGATGGCCCAAGCAGACCCTGCTGTAGGACATTGCCTACCATCCGTGTGTCCCAAAGGACTGGCTGGACGTGGCTAAGGCAGTCCTCACCAGCTCTCAGTTCATCAAATGGTGTGCTTTCTTTAAAGAGGAAGGCAGGGCATGGGTGGAGCCCAACCAGCAAGCCCAGCCCATGATACTGATCACTCATGCTATGCTGGCGGAGACAGGGAAGGGATACTCAACTGGGGTGCAGCAGGAAGCAATACCAAGCTCATATTGTGGTTCCTTGATCTCTTTCTCTCTTTTTCTCCTATTTATCCTCTCTGCCTTCCAACCCCGCCTCTCCTTTCTCCTGCCTTGCTATTGGCCATTCAGCTCTTTATTAAACCAAGCAGGTGTTTTCGACAACCACAGTAACACAGTTTCACAGAGTTAAACAAATGCAACATAAAAAAAAATGCAGCACATCTTGCATCATTAAACAAATGCTCCACAGCATAAACAAATGTAACACATCTTAAAATAATACTCTACAACAACAACAAAAAAATGTAACCCTTGGGAGAAATGTGGCATAGCAAGAACGGAAAGATGGTGAGACTGACTAGGTCCTGGGGATACTCCAGCAGGAGGGAGGAGCCTGGAGAGCCCCACTTAGGTCAGGTTGGGTCACATTCAGCATGTGAAGAGCAGTAGATTTCAGGAAGAGATCTGGTTCACAGCAGACCTCAATGCCTGGCTGCCCTGAGAAGCCTCCTTGGGCCTCACTAACAGATAAAGCCGTGACCACAGAACCAAGGCAAGAGGAGGAAAATGAACCAAGACCTGAAGGTTAGGAGAGTGTGCTAGCCTGGTGCATTCTGGGAAAATCACATTAATTTATGCTTTAAATTTTAGTGTTCAAAATATTGAAGTGAATTCCCTAATAGCCGGAGAACATTGGTTTGCACTGACATTATCTGTAAGCAATGCCTTGGCACTAATGAGCATTTGTCAAGGATGCCTGCCCACTGTCCCCATGCACTGAAACCTCATGGAGAATTTAAATCCCAACAAATGGACCCTCAGTCCCCATAGGCTCGGCCACATTGGTTTCTCTCCCTGCTTTAACCAGGTCCTGAGTCTGCTTTCAGGGTGCTGAGCATGGCAGCTGTCATGTGACCCAGCAGATGTGGGCTGAGATCTACTTCAGCATATGAGGGCTATGCTTGCCCTACTGGCTTCTGGCTGTGGCTTACGGTGTTCACCCAGGTAACCTGAGCCTGACTCTTCCTTAGCTGTCCCTTGGCGTCCCCACTAGGGAGGACTGTGCTCTGGTGTCACCCATGTGTTTCTCCTAGTATTGTGATGAGGTCCCACCACCTCCCAGCTCGGGGCTGAAGGGAGTTGAGGTGGATGTCCATAAGCTCTCTACTGTCATACCCTGAAGCTGTGACGGGCACCCCTCAAGTCCAGAATGAGAAATGATGCTACCTTTCCCTCTCAGTCTGCAGACTGTGGACCCCTTAGGCCCCACACAGGCGTGAGGGCTGAGGCTATCGCTATGGAAGTCCAGCAGCAGCAGCAGCTTCCCCTCTCCCCCACTTCCCTTCCACCGTCAAGCTAGGAGAGCTCTTGTCTGGTCAGGAAAAGGAGGGAAATAAGGCAGGAACAATTTACCAATTGTTTCAATGGAACAAATAAGGCTGGTTGATTTGCCAATGGCTATTCATCAACCCAGAGCTTCTATTCTTGGGGTTCAGAGACTTTTGGTAGCTTGAGAGCAGTGTCATGCGTTCCCAAAGCCTATTCCGAACCTCAACAGTCAGGTACAGGTCTCTTTCTCTCTACATTTCTCCCCTAAGGAGCCTGTTCTGAGACTCCTGGGTGAGAGTTGGGACAAGCAGGCAAACATAAGGCACAGCAAGGCATTCTAGTAAGCTCTGTATTTACTCGTAGTCCTGGCAAGGCTGCTGTGGCAGACCACTGCAGAACGGCAATGTGTACCAGTGGAGGTGGGCTTGGCTCACAGCCTGGATGCCCGGGAACTCCGAGATCCAAGAGCACATCTGAGGCTTCTTTCTTACATGAGAGCCAGATAGAACCATAGGAGTGTGAGAAAAAAACAAAACAGAGGGAGCTGAGCGTAAGTGTTAACACACACAGTGAACATACTCCCAGGGAAGAGACAGTATTCCATACAAAGGGGAGAGCGCCCGACTGCGTCACAAGGTCCCACCAACAACACTGTGGCACTGGAGATTAAGTGTCTTTGTTAGGGTCACTATTGCTATAAGGAAACACCCATGACGAAAAGCGAGTTGGAGAGGAGAAAGTATATTTGGCTTACGCTTCCACATTGTAGTGTGTCATTGATGGAAGTCAGGGCAGGAACTCAAACAGGACCGGATCCTGGAGGCAGGAGCTGATGCAGAGGCCATGAAGGATACCACTGCTTACATTGCTCCCCCTGGCTTGTTCATCCTGCTTTCTTCTATAACTCTGTGCCCAGGGATGGCACCATGCATCATGGAAGGGGCCCTCATGCACACAAACACTAGTTTAGAGAATGCCCTCCAGGCTTGCCTACAGCCCCATCTTATAGGAGCATTTTCTTAACTGAGGTTCCCTCCTCACTAAGAGCTCTAGCTTGTGTCAAGTTGACATAAAACTAGCCAGCACACCAGCACGTGACCTTTGAGCCACAATCAAGCCACAGCAACAGGGTTCACACACAAGTACCCACTCAATACCAGTCTTTCAGCATCTGCTTCCAGCTGGACAGTGCCCCAGCCACTGAGAAGCATCACCTCTGGAGACCAGACACTCTAGACCAGTAGATTTCACCATGGTTTCCATCAGAACTATCCGGAAGAGTTTCTAAAGTGTGAGGCTCAGACCCTTCCTCAGAATTTTGTGCAGCTGAACTTTGTCCAAACACTCAACAATGGATGTCATGCACACAAATTGGGAGTCTCTGCTAGGGGAAGTTCAATTTTCTAAAAATTAGCTCTTTTGCCTTTGAGAAAAAGAAACACCTCAATTTCTGCAAATAACATACTATATTGCCAAAGCAGAGGAAAAAATAATAAGACTGTAAGTCAGAAGTGTTTTGACTTTTTGGTAATTTATAAGACTTAAAGAACTAGCCCATTTGTCAGAGATGAATGATGTGTTAATCGCCAGCCTGCTTGAGCTCCTGGAGAAGACTAGCAGGTTGGTTCTAGACGTGTTCTTAGTGTGTACTGACAGGGCGTCTCAGCTTAAGATAAAAGTAACATGGATTTCAAATGTAACAGGACATGGGAAAGGAGGGAAGACAGAACGGAGAGAAGAAGACGTGGAAGAGAATTAGGATGCAGGCCCTCTCCCTACCCGACATCATAGTCTGTGCTTCATCTTCTCTGTGTTGATGTATGCACAGGCTCAAGTGCACCAATGGCATGTGTAGTTCCCTCTGGCACTCCAAGAAGAGGCTCCCTTCCAAGATAAGAAGGCTTCTCTTTTCCATGGACTTGGACTTTTGTTTGCTTGTTTTTTAAAGTCAATCATAAGTTACAGGTGATGCAAGGAGAAAAGTCACTGTGGCAGGAAGAAGAAATGTGCCCCTAAAATGCCTGTGTCCCAACCCTTGAGTTCTGTAAACGTGCTACCCTACAGTGAAAGTTCTCGACCTGTGGATGGAGACCCTTTCGTAGGAATCATATCTATCAGATGTCCTGCGTATCAGATGGGTACATTATGATTCACAACAACAGCAAAATTAGTTGAAGTAGCCACAAAATAATTGTGTGGCTGAGGGTCACCACGACACAAGGAACTGTCCTAAAGGACTGCAGCACTGGGAAGGTTGCGAGCCACAGTCTGACGAGGTGAGGTGGACTTTGCAGGTGTGACTACCTCAGGTACCGGTGGGAGATGGAAGGCTGTCTTGAGTCGTCATGGACCCAGGACTTCAGCATGCTAAGCAAGCATCCTACCAGCTAAGCTCCACCCCAGCCCACCCCAGACCACCCCAGCCCACCCTAGCCCTAAATCAATGTTGCAGTCACAAGCCCACCCCAGCCCACCCTAGCCCTAAATCAATGTTGCAGTCACATGACTTGGAGAGCCTTTGTAACCAGGGCTCAGGCTGATGATGCAGGTGGGATTCGACATACTTCTCATTACCTTTCCTGTGTAGAAATGCAGAGTTGGCATACGGTCCTTTCCACGTGTACAGGTGTGTCTTTACACACGACTGTGTAAGCAGATGTGCTTGAAGGTTCAATGTCCCCAGTCCAATGAAAAGAGGCCAGTATTATCAATAATAAAACCTGAGACCGGCAGAAGCTGGATGTCCACATTCTAGAACTTGGAGGAAGGCAACTGCTCATGTGATCTCTTAATTTCAAAAGCATGCCTTTTGCTGTGTTCACAAATACAACTCCCTGCTTGGAGACAGTGTGTATCTCTGCTTCCTTGACCGCTCTACCCCCTGCTAGACTTGTTCCCTGGTTAACACAGGCCAAGTGTCATCTAGCCACACATGGGACCTCAGAAAGGGAGGTTTTGTAATCGATTAAAAAACTCGACCTGAATTTGCATTTGACTTTTCCTTATGTTTAATTAAGTCTAATTAAACAATGCTGACATCTTCCTGGCACCTGTGGTGCAATTACGTTAAATATTTAATGCTTGTGAAGGATTAGGCTGTGCTCCTAATCTATAGCTGCAATCTGTTTCCTCTCTGGAGTGCTTTTAATTTAGTTCTGTCTTCATAGGATGAGTTACGTTTCAGAGGAAATTGTTAAGGACTTGGTCCCTGGACAAGCAGATCTATGCTCAAGGAGCGGGGGGTTGAGATGCCATGCCAGAGTTGTTCATATTTGGGTTACTGCCCAGATGTGTGTTCCCAGGGAGAACAGCAAGGCCAATGACATCAAGGGCCATCAGGAACATTTACAAGTTCATACAACTTCACATACTATGGTGACTTGGATGAGAAATGTCCCTCGTGCTCATAGGCAAGTGAACACTTGGTCCACAGTTGGCGGTTCTGTTAGGGAGGTTTAGGTGGTGCCATCTTGCTGGAGGAAATATGTCATTGAGGGTGAGCTTTGAGATTAAAAACCTTAAGCCACTTAAACTTCACTCTCTCCACATCATGTTCTTGGCTGAGATGTGAACTCTCCGCTTTGTTTCCTGTACCCACGCCTACCTGAAGTGAGATCCCACAAAAGTCTATTTAGTAATTTATTAAGGGGTGCAACGAAAAAAAAAACAGACTCATGAACACAGAACAAGTAGACACTGCTGCTCATCCAACTGCCGCTGTCCCGTCATTCTGCCCGCCAAAGGGTGAAGAGGACCAACCGCAAGCTGCCTCTCCACCCCTTGCTCCTGCTTCGACCACCCAAGGAGAGTACCTGATCCTTCTCCTCCGTATTATCTGGTCACATGTCCAGAGAAAACCATGCCTATAACAAGACACCCCATAAGTCATTGGCCAAGTGAATCAAGCTCCCCCAACACCTACCACCTGCTGCCGTGTTTGCTACCGTGATGGACCTTTTACCCCTCTGGAACCTTCAGCCCCAATAAGCTCTTCCTTCTCTAAGTGGCTCTAGGTCATGGCGTTCTACCACAGCAGCAGAAAAGAAACTAAGACACTCAGAAATAGCTGGAACGTCTTTGCAGCTCTCTGGCCATCTTCCCCAAAGGACTGTCGACTATATAATAGCAGCACTATTTAGCAACAACAACAATAATAATGACACAAAAATAATTTTAAAAATGTATCTGTTAGGTGTCTACTCACCTACCTGTCCATGCTGCTGCAGGGAAGCAAGGCCAGGTGACAGAGTTGAGTACCAGGTTTAAGACACTCATCCCAAAGAACAGGCCATGGTTGAGGATGCTGGCAGCATGCCCTCCTCCTCCTGTGGAGGACACTATGATGCTGTTTGCTCTGATGGGCAGGAAAACCTTCTTACAAAAGAGAGCCCAAGTGTTGGTCACACGGTAACAACTGGCACAGGAACCTGGGAGCACAAAACTTGGCTTTGCTTCTCTCACAACATCCAAGCGAATTCAGTAACAAAAGATGTGTTCAGATGGCAGCTTTCCCAGCTAGATACTGTCATAATTCCCCAGGTCTGTTTTTTAGAATTCTGTTTAGATTTATTTATTTCATGTGTATGAGTGTTGCCTGAATGCATATATGTGCACTGTGTACATATAATGCCAAGGTTATCAGAAGAGGACCTCAGATTCCTTGAAACAGGACTTATGAGTGGCTATGTGGGTGCTGGGAACCAACCCTAGGTCCTCTGTAACAGTGGCCAGTGCTCTAACCACTGAGCATTCTCTAAATACCCAGCTCCTAGGCCTGCCTTCCTTGGTAGAATCTGACCAATGTTTCCTGCCCAGAAATCCCTTTTGTGGGGTTAGTATGGAATTTTAAAAACATAAATCATCACACTGAGCAAATGCTTGGGCACCAAAGGCCTTATCTTCTGTCTTCATGTTTGGGGACAGAAGTCAAAATGAATTCCACTCCTTCATGGAAGTCAAATAAACTCCAAGTCCCTTGGAAAAGACCCAAGATCAATCAGGAAACAGGATAATTGTGGCTGCTTCAGGGACCATCTAGGGCTGGAAGATAAGACAGGCTTTGGTAGAGGGTCAGGCATATATACGTGGGTAGGAGGCAGGCTTCATCCAGAACCTGGGGGTCACCACCTGGAGAGAGGATGAAGCATACAGGCTGGGGATCTGCATGGGAAGCCCAGTTCTTCTCCACAAGCAAATACTGGAAGAATGCACCCCCAAGTGAGAGTCAGCTGAACCTGCCAGGTCAGTCATGAGAACCAGCAGGCAGCTGCTCCTCCCACCTGTGGAGCAGGCCAAACATGCAGCCCCAGGATCTGAGCCTGGTTTTCCAAAGTAACTTTCCACTTATGTAAAATTAATAGGGAGTTCATTACAAAATCGGTGTGGCTCCTTATTAAACACTTCCTGTCACTGGAAACAGAAGGTGGAGGCTCCTTAAGCTGGGGTTTTGTTGCCCTCTAGTGAGAGAGGTCAGCATTATGTATGCAAAATTATTTTTACCACTGCATAATTAATGCTAGGTGAGGCGGGGTGGGGGGAGAGAGTCAAGCCCCGGCTGGCTAGGGAGGGTGTGTGCACTCTCAAACATGAGTTTCTTCCTCTCCTAGCCCATCCCCCAGCCTGATGTAGGTAACATATGGAACCCACTGTTTCTCTCCCGTCACTTTTGTTTCTTGGCAGGGAAGTTTAGTTTTATATGGCTATCAACAGGCAAAGATCCAAGCATAAGAAATAAATCAACAGAGCTGATCTGAGGCATGGAGCCTTAATGCACAAGTATATATTTAATGTGTCTGCCGAAAGAATGTCTAATTACCCTGTCATTGAACAAAGCACATGCTCAACGGAGATAAATCACGCTACCCTTTACTTCTGCACAACATATCGAGAGTTCGCAAAGCCACAGAGGGCTCTCTGCTCTACCTACCCAGCAGGACTAGTATGCACCCAGACCAGAGCAGGAGCAGGGAGCAGGGAGCAGAGAGAGCTGGGGACAACCCAAACACTGGCTTTCAGAGCCCAACGACCGATCATTTGGACAAGAAGCAAGTCATCTCCAAGTGACGCATCCTCTTCAGGGAGGGCTGCGGCTGCATTATTCCTTGCTGTCAGCAGGTTCTCAGAATCTGTCATCTGCTGTCCTGGTCTGGCCATGCAAGGAGGCTGCACTCCAGCATGCAAAGAGATGTCAAGGTACTTTCCAGAAAAAAAAAAAAAAAAAAAAAACGAAGGAAATCCCCAACACAATGCCTCTCGACCTCTCAGGTTCGAGCTCGGGCTGAGGACATCATTCCAAAATTTAGCCGTAGCTGTCCCTCTGCCTCCAAGAGGTGACAAGACTCAGTTACCACCAGGGATTGGGTCCCTGGAAATGTAACAGTTCCAAATGCAATCGCAGACAGCGGGTCAATGTAACGCACCATCATGTCCCTTTGGGGACTAATTTGGGAATGTAATAGGAATGTGGTCCAGCCTGTTGTGGGCAGGTACAAGGGTGACCTAGAGGCCAGCACTGCAGAGGCCACTCTGGGTATGACACCCTGTGTGTACTGAGCATACTGGATGTGTGCCTCTGTTGCAGTCATCCACCCTGACCACTTCAACAGACACATGGTGTACAACTCATGCCTGCCTCTGTGTCCCTTCTTCCCCTAGGCACCTTCTACCTCCTCCCGTAGACGCTGAAGCCCAAGGCCAAACTGGGCATTCTTATCGCGTGCTGCAGAGTGGGAGCCCTATCGGCCCTGTCCTCTGACAGAAAGAGCAGACTCGAGCGTGCTCTGCCATGGGTCTGTCTTTTCCTGAGTACACTCAGAACAGCAGTCTGCTTCCTTGTGGGCGACTGTATTTCTTATTTCTTTGATTATGTTTGAAATAGCGTTTTTTTATTTACCGACACGGAAGAAAAGGCTTGACTGTGATGCCTCCGTCGTGTGTAAAATATATAGCCAGGAACATCAGCCCGTTTATTTGCTTTCCTGGATTGAGATCTATAGACGGAAGGGCAAATGAAAAATAAAGATAAAAATCTATTTCTGATACCAGATTGGCTCTAAAATGTCAAAGTTTTCTTTATTACTTTAGTAACTATATATCCTTATTTATCTTTCTTGGTTTGTTTTCTAAGGCTCACGGACTGGCTGGATGCTGTTTCCATGTGTATTTGGGACTCTGTTTGCTGTCGCTAGTTTTTTATTGATATCCTTGAGAAAACTGTATTCTAGGCATGACATGGGCTTCATCGTTTTGACATCAGAGCACCTATGACTGCCAGTGTGGAACCCTCAGACGATGAGAGCCTCACAAGGTCAGATCCATGAACATTGCTTCATAGAAGGAGTGGGGTCATTGGACCCTTGGCTGAGATTCAAACCACTCCCTCCTCCTTCACGTGTTCGTGGAAGGTACTAGAGTCCATAAAGCTGGAAGGCCAACTGGGGCTCCACTTATAGTAATGCTACTTTTGTGAGTTCTCACCTACACAGGGTGAACTTTTGGGTAGCGAATCTGCCGGAGTCACTCACACTCCTGAATGTGACCCCAATAAACTGAGTGTTTTGTCAGTCTAGATATAGGTGGAATCATGTCTTTATTCTGTTGCTGCTTTTTTAAAAAATAAAAATCTGGGGTGGATACAAACAGATTCCCCAGGAAAAATATCACAAAACTCTCCAAAGGCAGCTGAGAAAGTGGTTAGAAAGCCCGGTAGAGACCAGCACGGGCAGGTCCTTCGAAGTCAGGCAGCTGATCTAGCATCCCTGGCTTGCTGACCCAGTGTGCTTTGATAATGAGTAAAGACTTTCCGGGCACTCTGATGGGTACAGCCCCAAGCCATTGATGGACACACTAAATGCCAAGATTCTGCAGGACCACTTAGAGCCTTGGGTAGGACAGAACCCAGCGGCCCCAGAGCAGCCCTGCCGGCACCGGGACATTGAAGCCCTAGGCTGAGGCCCCTCTGCTCCCAGAACAAAGTGTGTCTGCTCAGTGTGGCTCTTCACAGGAGGCTGAGCTGAGGGACAGGATGGGCTGTGCTGTCTCCTGGCTTGAATAGCGACTGGATCATCTACGAGATGCTCAGAGCCGGTGCCTCTTCTCCTCTGAACCCTGTCTCCAACAGTCTGGCTTCAGGGAGAAAAGGGGACTGTTGGGAAGACTTGTGCCAAGACCTTCGTCTGCAAGGTGAATGCTCAGTCAGGCCA
This sequence comes from Microtus ochrogaster, assembly GCF_000317375.1. Classification (NCBI taxonomy): domain Eukaryota; kingdom Metazoa; phylum Chordata; class Mammalia; order Rodentia; family Cricetidae; genus Microtus; species Microtus ochrogaster. Next base: position 2,494,192 of record NC_022033.1, on the reverse strand, counting down.
GCGCGTGGAAAACTCGAGCCCCCGAGGGATCTCACAGGCTGGACTGGGATCTGTCCTTTGACAAGTTTGCTGTTAATTAGTCTCGTTTCTCTACTTGATGGGGTTTGCAGACACACAGGGGTGTGTGTCAGCGAGGAGGACCTCAGGAGGGAAGATGTGTTTCTGAGTGTGGGCAGCACCATCCTGTGGGCTGGGGGCTTGGACTGGATGAAGAAGAGCAACAAGCTGAGAAGTCCTTAGTTCTCTCTCCTTCCTGACTGTGATGTGACCACACAATCCTGCCCCTTGTCTTCCCCATCTCAAACCATGAGTAAACCTTTCCCTAAGTGGCTTTTGTCTGGTATGACGTCACAGCAGTGAGGACTATTGGGACCAGAAGTCCCCAGCACTGACATGCCTTCACGACATCTTTCAGAATCCTGTCTGAGACTGCCCACACTTGAAACATCCATGACATCCATGACACTTCAAGATGGGTAAATTAGTCTAGAGAAGTAGTTGAGTTAGGAGTGCAAGAGGGCGTGGCCTGCTAAGTCTTCTAAAGGGCTTGCAGCAGGACCAGAAGCTGCCTGACCTCCATCCAAGGCCTCTTCCGTAGAACCCGTCACCCATGGAAGCTTCCCAGCAGCCAGAAGAGACCATGAGTCACCACCATCTTGCCACACCTTCCTCAGTTGTCCCTGAAACACCATTCCTCCGGTGCCCTGCTCCTCCTCAGATCTCCCACCAGACTCTCACTTGACAAATACTTACACAGGTCTGTTATGACAGGCAGAGCGCTCTGCCCTGAACGAGGGCCACAAGCCTAAGACCCACGGAACTGTGCCTCTCAAGGCCCGGTGCAGGAGCAGAGAACCTGGGAAGGGCTGGGTGAGGGGAGGTTTAGAAGTAAGGACAGCGAGTGGCTGGAGAAGCCCTGTGGACTTCCCTTCCAAGCAACAAATTAGGACAGGATTGTCACTGTCCCTGGAGCTAGAAAAGTCTAGCTGTCATACCTCAGAGGGAGGATGCTTCAGGCTTCATGCGAGTGTTGGATTCTAGAAATTCAACTCAAGTCTCTGGGCTTCCACGAGAAGCATTTTCCCTGCTGGTCACCTCCCAAGCACCTGCTCTCCTTTTGCAAAGATTTATTTATTTTGCTTATACAAGTGGTTTTTGCCTATATGTATGTACGTGTAGATGTATTTCTGGCTGCCACAGAGGTCAAAAGAGGGTGTTGAATGCCCTGGAACTGGAGTTATGGATGGTCATGAGCCACCTGGGAACCGAGGTCCTCTACAAGACCAACAGGTACTCTTAATCACGGTGCCATCTCTCCAGCCCCTCCCAAGCCCTTTTTTAAGCATTGATTTTTTTTCATTGTCTGACCAGCCATATCCAGAAAGGCTTAGAGATGGGCTGTGACTGTATGGATCCTGTGCTACCTCTGCATGAGCACTGAGTGACTCTGGGTCTTCGTGGCCAGTGGCTTCCTGGGAGAGGGAAGATTATATGAGCAAGGACTGGCGTGGGGCTTGGATCCTGGCCTGGTTTGTTTGTTTCCTTGTTTGCTTGCTTTGTTTTGTTTTTCAATCTTTGTATACATAGTACATCCTCCCTGTCAACCGAACCCAATGCATGGCAGCCACTGATGTAGGTAAAGTGGTTGCTGAGGGAGGCTGAGTGCCCGCCCTTGAAATACAAAAGATGAGTGAGGGACACTGGTGCATCCTAACATCTACTAACAGTGTGACAGCCACACTCACGACTTGGAGCAAATCATGCTCGAACATTTTGAGCGTCTGACTTCAACCTTGCCAAGCCGATCATTTGCCCAATTCTCTGATGCACTGTTAAGCACACAGGTCTCCTTTCACCTCTACCAGGAAAGGGGACTAAGCTTCCCAGCTTTCCTCAGGAGAAACAAGCCTGTGGACTGGTGTTCCCAGCAACTTGTCCATAAAGCCCACAATAAGACAGAGATTTTAGCCCAGAATAATCACAATAAACCACACTTGGCATTTTTCACTCATGAAGTTGTAGGCAGGAGAATGTATTTACATTTTCTGTGCCATAAATCAAAGGCAAGATAGCATTGTCCCTAATTTATCTTGCAGACTGCTTGGATGGTATCTTGCCAGTGCAAATACTTTTAATATTTCTTAAACAACGGAAGATAAACGGGTCATGAATGCTGAATGTGCCGGTTCTTTTCGTGCCCCAGAACTTTATTTCAAGAGACAGGCTTTCTTTTCCCTTCAATTTCTAAGGAAAATAATATTCAAATTATGTCAAGCAAGCACTAGCCATCAACATCACAATACTGGCTCTGCTCAAGCCTGCCTTTAAGACCGGCAACACCAGCCACCATGATCGTGAGTAGCCGGGTGCACAGAGCCCATGAATTATAAATCAAATTGTGTGTTGTTTTTCCTGGATAGGCACAGAGCAGGATACTAGGGGCCTAAGGGGAAATGAGCTTTCAGAACGATTCCGTCCATCACATTGTTGAATCAGCAAAAACTGCCTGCTTCCCAGCACCCCTCTCTATCTGTCTGCAGCAATACCCTCACAGAGCACAGCCAGCAAGACTGGCCAAACAGTGGCCTAAAAATCACTTTAACTGCAGGAAATTGTCACTGTTTGGGGTTCAGGTTATTCGGACTTTGTATCCCTGCAGCAGGGGTTAGACTTGAAGGAAGTCTCTACAGTCTTCATGAGGAGACTCTGAGTTAGCAGACAAAACCCACTACAAATATAATTACTGAGGAAACGGGTATCCTGCTGAATGTGCATGCTGTTTCTAAGCAGGTTGGGGACATTCATTTTCCTACAAATTCCTATTATATGCTAATTAGCAACCATATTAACCTGTGTTTAAGTTTTATTATGGAATAATATGGCTTCTTATAATTAAAAATCTAAAGCCGAAGGTGTCTAAATGAGAAGTGAGGTGGTTTTCTCGGTCGGCGTTTTTCTGTGGGTGGAGATAGTTTGCCGGCGCCTACCTGCCCTGACCAAGTGCGCCCAGCTATGAACTCTTGTGGGGAGGGCAACCTGGAAGAAGCAGAGGCTCTTTGAAATCCTCAGGGTACTTCTGCTGGTACTCATGAATGGCTCACGCCCCTTTGTGGAGTTTGGTGCCTGTAGCCAGATCACCATTTCCTGAAAGGGTGGGCTTGGCATTATTTGGAGTTTTGCTAACCTCTGAGACTATATGCTATCCCTTACTCTGAAGGCCTCTCAAGTGAAGCCAAGAAGCTGTTTGAGAGGGTGGGAAGCCACACTCAGAAGTGCTCAGGACATCCCCAGGGCTTCTTGTGGGATGCAATGGTTTTGACAGGAAGCAAGAGGAGTGAAGGGAAGGAGATCTAGAGGTTCATGAGGGCCCTTTTCTTCACAGATGTTTGAGACACACCTACACGGTGATCTTAACAAGCCTTAACCTAAAGGGTGAGGCTCTCAGCTCCAG
>NC_022033.1:2487663-2489450 GCF_000317375.1 Microtus ochrogaster | reverse complement strand
CTGAACAAGGTTGTAAATACGGTGCACACTGGAGATCAGACAGGGAGTAGTTCATGGCCAGTAGCCCTCCAGTCACGTTCCCAGTATCACCTGGTACAGGAGTGGAATCTCCACAAGGCCTTTGTGGGATTCTCTCCTCCTGAGCTTGGCTCTTCAGGGGAACAAGACCACAGCTGAGTCCAAGGCCTGTAGGCTGCGTTGGAAGCTGGAGACCCACGATGACAGAGTCCTAGTTCAGAGGCCAGAAGAATCACCAGCATGAAGAGGCAATATTGGTCAGGAGAGATGCTCTCCTGTTCCCTAGAAGGTGAGGCTTTTTGTTTGAGGTCATCTGTTGCAAAGACCTTTCCATTTAAATCTCAATCTCACTCAGAAACTTCCCCTCCTAGACACACACAGAACACTGTCTGACTAAGTGTCCAGGAAACACTGTGGTCCAGTCAAGGTGACATATGGATCTAAAAAAACGTTCTTTTCCCCGCCTTCCTTGGTTGAGATTCATAAAGATTTATCCTTTAGTCTAAACAGCTCTAGGTCTGTTGTAGCTTGTGTTTGCAATTCCAGTCCAGGAGAGGCTAAGGCAGAAAGATTACCATTAGTTCAAGGCAGCCTGGGCTGCATAGCAAAACCTTCTCTATAAACAATATAAACAATAAGCAAACAGACAGAAAGAACCCATAAATAACCACATTCCAACAAACTAAAGAATATCTAAAGGATGACTGTTGTTCTCAGATGTCACCAAACATGGCATGGCTTGGTCTTATCCTCCTGGGTCTACCCATCTCCTCCCTCCTCTCCCCATCATTTGTGAGAACCACTGGCTCTCTCTGCCTCCAACTTACAATAAGCAAACAGCCCTAAGGGACCGTTCAGCCCACAGCTAAACCAAACTCTCACAGTAAGTCCTTGGCTCTAAGGGTTATGAGTGTAACAGGGTCATTGATGACAGAGTTGGGGCTGCCTGCTCTAGGTCACAGCCCCCAAGGACAATGACAGGTAGCTGTGCTAGGGTGATCTGGTGTATGGGGCTGAAACCTTTTTCCATTTCCAGAATACTCCTTGCTTGTCCAGGAGCATGTCTATGAAGCAGAAGCCAATGTTGTCACCTGATGCCACGCTCAATTGCCACTACTTAAATAACTCACACAGCCTATTTCCAGCTCCAAGTCATTCCTGGCCACTGTCCAGACTGAGGAAAAGTAGAAAAGATCAGAACTTCACGCTGTCCCAAATACTATTTCTCATGTCCTGCTGACAAATAATGAGACCTTTACCCCTTGCTTCTGTCTGAGTAGTCCAGTGTGTCTTTCTCTGTGTGTCCCCAAATGTACATACACAGGGAGCACACCTGTGGACCTTCTCCAGCGTGGCCAAGAATCCCCAGACTCAGGGTCCACAGGATGCAGTATGGAGCTGGGTACAATGTATTCTCCAGGTTCTTAGTCAGAAACTCCAACAGCCAAAGACATAGCTCCATTTGATTTTACTGCCAGCTAGCCTGGGCAACAGTATCACCACCTCAGCCTGAATCTGAGGCCAGGCTTTACTGCAGATGTCTTTCCTGGATACAAAACGACAGAGTGACCTTGTTGTACTCAGGAAAGGCAGTGACACCTGTGGCCATCCTCCAGCAGCACAGGCCTGCCCCAGTGCTCTGCTTGCCAGCTGGTGGGCTTCTTCCTAATGAGTGCTGGCCACTGGCCACCCTACTCTCCAGCCTTCCTATACACTGGTCTGGGCTCTCTCTCTCTCTCTCTCTCTCTCTCTCTCTCTCTCTCTCTCTC
>NC_022033.1:2475212-2487563 GCF_000317375.1 Microtus ochrogaster | reverse complement strand
ATCTCTTATCCACACACATCTCACGGCATGTGTTCACAGGCTTGTGAGCCAAGCCCCATGAAGGTTTTAGCTCAGTGCCCTACCCCCTGCTAGAACTCTGGAACTCTGAGGCTTGTCACTCCCGTCAGGCATTTAATGAGAAACGCTGGAGTTTAGCTTCACTCTGCTTGCGAGCAGCCAGCCTGCGCTCGCGCTCTCCTGGATGTGGGTTTCCTAGGATAACTCCCAAGGAAACCAGGTTACCTAGAGTTCCAAGAGGTAACCTCGAGGCGTCTCAGAGTCACAGCTGCAGGGAGTGCTAGGCCCTTGCCCAGATGACTCCCCAGAAACCACCCAGGAATGGGCTACCCCACTCGGGCCACTATGCCAAATGCCAGCAAATCTTTCCGTATGTCTGGTCCAAGCACACCATCCTGGAAGGGCTCAGATGGTTTGTAGTAGAGCCTGACTGTGTACTCCCTGGATATACTGGGTTAGGAGAAATAAGATTCTACGTTGCGGACACAGTCATTGTCCCTGTGGTGAGGACAAACACAGCATAGCCTCCTTTAAGAAGGTTCGCTGATTGACATCTGCTGTAGTGTTCAGGGAGGAAACACGGCCCTCCTCTTCCACAAAATGAAGGTTTGGGTGGATATGCATTCTCCCTGAACCAGGCCAAGCAGGTGCTCCGGCATCAGAGTTATGATGCTCCTGAGACCAGGATGGAATCGGCAGTTCCTGCAACTGATCTCAGCTCTCCAGCAATGTCCCCAGAGCCTGAGGAGCAGAGAGCACACCTGCAATTACGAGCATGCGGCATCATTTTGCTTAAAAATAATGTGTTGAGTTGTAAAGGAAGAGAAGCAGGAGAGAGGTGGTGGAGAGCATCCCTGGCCCTCTGCCCCGAGTCCTGGCAAATAAAAGCCCTGAGGGTCTGCGTCTCCACCCTCCTTCCCAGCTGCTTGGCTGAGAAATGAGGAAATCAGAGGAAGAAATGGGAATGGATGATTGCTTCCATTAATAGCACAATGAACTTAGCCTCCCCACTGACAAAGCAGGCCCATGTGTGAGGGGGTCACCTAGCTAGACTCAGAGACGCACCAAGTCTCTAGACATGGGGAATCAGCGCTTTGGGGGTCTCGCAACCAAAACTGGGGCTGTCTTCTGAGGCTCCACAGCATTGTTCCAGGACAGCCTGCCCCTTTTGCACTCCCTGCAATCCTCTCCAGCAATCAATCTGCCCGTCACATCCAGCCGATCCTTACCTATCTATCGGGTTACACTGGGTTTAGGTCATGTGAAGGAGATTGATCTCAATAATAAACTTGATAGGATGTAGACCCACCTGGAATACAGGCCTCGGGACACGCCTGTGGGGTATATCTCGATCACATTAGTGAAGTGGGGAGATCTGCTCTCTAGGGGTGGCACCATTCTCTGGTTGGGACCACCGACCGTGTAAGTGGAGACCGAGCAGCAGCGTGGGTCACTCTCTGCTTCCTGACCTCAGGTGCACCCAACAGGCTGCTTCAGACTCCTGTCACCTTGACTTCCCACCACGATGGGCTACACCCTTGCACTGCAAACCAGAATAGACCCTCCGTTTTTACGTTGCTTCTGTCAAAGTGTCTCATCACAGCAACAGGAAAAGCAGCTAAGACAGGTCAGTTTCCGAAGGGTCAAGGGACGCCCCAAGTCCTGTTGCCTGCTGATTGGGACCTCCGATTTCCTCTATCCTGTCTTCCAAAGGAGCTCAAGCTACCACAGGCTTCTTTTTGTTTGTTTGTTTGTTTTTGTTTTTCGAGACAGGGTTTCTCTGTGGTTTTGGAGCCTGTCCTGGAACTAGCTCTTGTAGACCAGGCTGGTCTCGAACTCACAGAGATCCGCCTACCTCTGCCTCCCGAGTGCTGGGATTAAAGGCGTGTGCCACCACAACCCGGCAACACAGGCTTCTTCACAGCGAGGAGCAGATGCAAGAAAACTCACATACAGGCCCTGTTCTGGTAACTGTGGACCAGTCCAGAGCAAAAGGCAGAGCCAGCTGCCTGCCTCTTACAGAACTCTCACACTGTAGTGCCTCGGGTGGAACCGTCACAGTGCACATCTTCAAGTAGCGCGCAGAGGTCTGCGAATGGCAAACGGCATGCAGGCTGAGTCTGGGCTTCCTCTCAGAAGCGAAGGAGCCATTAGAGCAGCCGGAGCACTGGCAAGATGAAGACAGAACACTCTAATATTGCTTCATGGGCTCTCAAGGACAATATTGAAGGCAATTCTCTCTGGGATAAATCAGCTGCACAGAACACCATGATACCAGGTGAAAACACATCTGCCACAGAAAGCTAAATGGCATGCAAGCCCCTTATTGTCCAAAAAGCCCATCTCTTTAGCAGGGGCAACTGTGGCTGCTGCAATCGCAGAGGGGTTGCCTGCTCCGGTGGCATTAGGAGGAAGCGTCCTGCTCCTGAAGCATGGAAATAATTGGCCCCAGTGGAAAGTGAGGTCATACCCCAAAGTGCAGAGAACAACATTTCTCCGCTGCTGTTGTAAAGAGTTGTGTTGTGTGCATTCATGTCTGCTGTGTGGACGTCCATGCACTGGATGTGTGTAGTAGCCAAGGAGGTCAGAAGAAGGCATCCCACCTGGAATTACAGACAGCTCCGGGTCCCCATATGGGTTCTGGGGATAGGAGTCAGTTTCTCTGCAAAAGCAGAAAGTTCTCTCACCCATGGAGCCATCTCTCTGTGCAGACAGGAACCGAGGATGGGTGATTTACTGGAATCCAGTTCCCCTGGTTTCAAATTCCTGATCTCCATGGGACCATGGGGTCCCGCAGGTTTCAGATGCTGCCCAGGCAGAGGGATCCTTCTGAATGACAGGATGTGGGGTCCACCTGGTCTGCAGAGGGCAGGTCCTTTTCTCCTAGGGAGGAAGTTTCCTTCCCAGGCATCCAGTCTTCTTCTTGATCTGTCTTGAAGTCCAGCCCCTCAGTAATTCAAGTTCTTCTCTTGGCTTGAAACCCAGACCTGTCCCATGTCTCAGACTCTCAGATGTGAGTGTGACTCCCAGAGAAACCTGTGCCTCTAGGAATCGCACGCACCCCTTCTGGTCACCTGGTTTAAATCCTGCTCCCTCAGTATATGCAAGCCACCTATAGCTGTCCCCAGAGGAGGGTATCTGTCCCCACTGGAAGGCCGGGGAGCTAAGGGTGGGTGCTGTGCACAGGGTGTGGGCAGAGGACTCTGAGCACCACCACCTGTGTAGTTTTCCTGGACTGGAGTCCTCTACAAAGGAGGGGGAAAGCAGCAGCAAACACCTGAGCAAGCGGCCTGGCCTCCTCAGATCACCTCAGCTGGACCCATTTCAGGTCTCTCCCCCAGGACGGACTGTATCTCCCTCGTGACTACACAATGATGATGGTGTCTCTTCCTCACCTGTGTTAAGTCTTTAGCAGGAAACCCATGGAGAGGCACTGCAGGCAATGGCTACCTCTACTGTGCAGATAGTCAACTCTCTCTTTTAGCCAATGAATGAAAAAGGGGTGTTCAGAAATTTCAACACCCCCACTGCAGATCACTGAACCGGCTGTTTCCCAGGGGAGAGCAGGAAGCCCCACAACTCCCTTCTCCAGGGAGTCATCTGCAGTCTGCTCAGAGGCTCCTGGCCCAGCACATCCCATGAATTCATCCTCATCTTTCTCGCACGCTGTGTGGAAGACATTGCTCTTTCCCTAAAGGCCGTGGGGTAAATGCTGGCCCAGGCCTGGGAGGACCATGAATTTAGCTTCTGTTTGGCTTTCTGGTTCTTTGATTGTAAGACACTCCTCACGAGCTGTAGTAAATACCGCTACTATAGGTGGCCAAAAGGAAAAGCGCTTCCACGAACCACACTGCCATCCTCATATACATAAATCATGCATGTGTGGGCGTCCATACATGCACTGTTGAGTGAAGTGTGCACACAGGGAAACATGCATTCATGGAAAGTGCACACACACACACACTCACACTTACCACCACAGACTGGCACACATGCTTATGAGTCTATACATATATACATATGCGTACACAGAAGGGGCTGTGTGTGCATAACTGTGAGCCCACACATGTAGATTTACATACAGATGTATACACATGTGTATAAGTACGCATCACACAAGTGTGTATGTACAAATATGTACAAAACAGATGTAAGTGCACACATGCATGAACATATGCACACATGTACATACAAATGTACCCATGCTGGCTCATACACATGGACATATACAGAGATGTATGCATGCATCACTGGTATGCAAGTAGACACACCTAAGCACACACGACATTAATGTATTCACATGAGATGTATACACATGAACACTGGCATGCATATATATACATTGTCTATTCATAGGCATTTACATACAGAGTTGTGCACACATAGGGATGCATTCACACATGCAGCTATACACACAGACACACACAGAGGCATAGTCAAACATAGACAGGTACACACATCTGTGCGTGTATACATAAAATACTTCATGTAACCACGTATACACAGAGAAACACATACAGACATGCACTCCAAAGAAACACCTGCAAGCAGAAGAGGACATAGAGAGAAAGAAAGCTTCATTTAGTTCTTTTTTCCACTTGTGGGTGGTTTGACTAGAGGCTGGTGGCTGGGTGCTCCATGGATCATGAACACAGGAACAGTCCTCTGGCTGTGTCACAACATGCCGGAGAAATCAGAAAGGGAAGACAAGCATAGGCCAGGGGCCAGGCATGAGTGTTAGCTTCTCTTGACAATGTCCGACTCTGGGACTGCCCTTAAAGAGTTGGGGTCCCGTAACCTAATAACTGTCACTAGGTCCCACTTCTTCAGCATTTCATCATGCCAATGCCACGCTGGGATGACGGACATTCAGCACATGGGCCTGAGAGAGCAAAACGGCACCCAAACCCCTGCAGAACTGTTGACAGTGGGAGTAAACAGAACACGCCAGCCTCCAGCTGAGTTTCTGCCTCAGCACAGCCACTGTGACATTCTCAAAAGAAAAAGGAAGGACCTCCTAGGAAAATGTGGTTTCTGAACCTGCCATAGGGAAGTGAGGTGCTCTCTTCCCAGAGGTGGAGACCTTCTGAGGAAGGGGACATGGAACAGGAACATACCTGCCTGGGGCACCACTTCCAGGTCCCTGACTCGCTAAGAGCTCCACACCTGCATCCCACAGCTGGACCCAGGACTAGTCCCAACAGAACACGAATTGTCACAATTTGCCTAATACTTTGACGGGACACTGAGCCAGGAAATCTTGATACCCAGTGTTTCCAAAAGTCTCAATCCTAGCCCTGGGGGGCTCACTCATGCTGCAACTCAAGCCCCCTTGCTGGAGATGGATTACTCCTGAGGGGCAGCTGCAGTCTTAGGGAAAGCATTAAATCAGAACTCCTTACGTCTCACCTTGTTGAATTGATGAGCAGGATGTAGCATGCCTTGCCTCTGAAATAGCCAATTATATATACAGAAAGATGATCAACTTTGGAGTTCCCAAAAGCTAGATGTGTCTCCCTCCTCTTAAAAGCATAAATTATGCCAATTAGGGCTAGAAGGCTAAAGAACAGGGTTTGCGAAGCTTAAACAGGAAATCAAGCCTTTCAAATGGGCGTTTATTGATTTATTGATCCCTGCATATTTGCGAGTGTGTGGATGTGTGCACATACGCTGTGCTCCACCAGCTGTATTCCTCCCTCCTTCCTCTCCTGATGTTTTCAGTCATGCCTGTCACTGACCCTACAGTTCACCAAAACTAGCAATAGTGAGCCCCAGGGATCCTCCTGTGTCCACCTTCCCAATGCCAGGATTATCCACTTTTCACGTGGATGCTGGAGATGTGAACCCCGGTCCTCTGATTTGTGAGGCAAGCAGGTGACTGACTGATCATCTCCCCAGCCCCAAAGTATGGGAGTGGCAAAAGCGACTGGATCAAACAAAAGCTAGGCTGATTTGTTTTCTCCCAAGCCACGGGGCCCAGATCTCATGGAAGTTTGATACATTCTGCAGACTGAGTGGCATCGCCAGCCCTGTGTGCCTTAAAATCACTCATTCCATCTAATTAGCTCTCTCCAAGACCCTGAAAGTTACGTGAGCAACATTGTATCACACCATGGGGACAAGCTGTGTGTGGACTGGTCACCAGTGGTCTGAGGTTTTGGCCACATTCCTGTGTCATTATGCAGGGGACAGAAGGAGCCCATTTCTGTAGCACCACAGAGTGTACAAGGCTATATGACTTGCTAGTATTGAAGAGCAAGAGGCAAAAATACATAACCAAGTGTGATTTAACAGAACTGACATGCCATTTATTCAACTTTTCTTTAGAACCCCATGTTTTCGAGCACCGACCTCATTAAAAAGTCTGTGAGCAGGATGAGGTCTGGGTCCTGTATATATTAATAAAATCATCGATTTTCATGGAGCCGACTCCTCGCTGGCATCAGGAAACCCAAGAACGCTGTGTGCAAACATCGCTCATGTCAATTTCCAGTGTACTGCTGTTAATATCTAATTCCGAGAGCACAGCTTTCATAGGTAAAAATGAATTGCCGGAAGACACTGCACTCCCGGTCCACATTTCTATTTCAAACACACATCTTCATGGATAGTTTATCCAAACACTGTCCGAGATTCCTCTATATTCCATATAGAATGGCTGTTTGTATGTTTAGGAGGATATGTAGCTAGATTAATTTTTTTAATGACAATCCAATTCGCATGAATTTAAAATGAGGTCATGTTGGGTGCCTGGATAAAACAGCTTCCACTGAAGACTTAGCAAGTCTGGGGGGTGCAGTCTGGAAGCCCCCAGGCCTGAGCTCCTGCTGACATTTGCAGTGGACCCTCTCCAGCAGCAGCAGCAGCCCTGGCAGCAGTGCTGAAAGCTCACTGGACTGGGAGGTTAATAAGAACCATTCCAGGAATTAAAGCAGAGAAATCAAGGGCTTGAGTGGGAGAAACCAATTGTTCACTGGAATTTTTGACTGAATGGTAAGTCAAGTAATATTAGCATCAAGTACAGAGTGCAGCCCCAGCAAATAAATAAAAATGGGTGCATGCTGAATGCATTTGCTCCAAAGGGCACCAAGTCCAGTCTGGTGAAAAAATTTCTGGGTGCTGGATGCAGTCCTGTGTGTGTGTGTGAAGACCAGCAGAGCAGACAGGGAGGAGTCGGGAGAGGAGAAGAGAGAAGCAATGGACATCCAGTCAGATCAGACTTCCAGTAATGATGGAGGCTCAGCAATGCATTACAAGATAGGATGCCACCCTCATTTCAGAAGCAGTCCCAAAAGCCATCTAAGATTGTGAAAATATAAAATTCAATGCATCCACAGCGGGTGTTCTGTGTAACTGACCCACTGAGGAGGAGGTTGGGGAACAACCTCAGGGTGACTGGAGACAGTGGAGAAAAGGTGCCGCTTGACAAGGGCCTTTGGTGACTCTGTAAATGGGAATGGTTGATTTTGTCAGCTTGGCTGGATCTGAAATCACCTGGGAGACTCACCTCCTGGGTGTGCCTGCAAGGGAGCTTCTAGCCTGGGTTAACTGAGGTGGGAGGAGCCACCCTGAGTGAGCAGCGGCACCTTCTGTGCTGGAGACAGTGAGCTGAGCACCAGCGTTCCTCTCTGGCTGCTTCCTGTGCAAGTAATACGGCCAGCTAACTCTTGCCACTGTGACGCCCCCACAGTCATGGACTGCACCTTCAGACTGTGACACAGAACAAACTCTTCCTTCCTTGAGGTGCTTTGGTGAGAAATGTTTTATAGAGAATACTACCTAATACAAACGAAACTCAGTGAAAAGATTCTTGGTTTTCATTGAAAATTAACATCTAAGGGCCCAGTGGCCACCTTCCCACACAGCAGAACTTCATCTGCTTTGCCTACAAGGAGTGAGAGAGAAAGTAATCCATTACTCGTTCTGGACACCATCATGTTTTCTTTCCTTGTCAACTCATCATGTCTGACACTGAGACACTTGACCTTGGGAGCGTTTGGAGGAGACAGAGTTGACACCAGCCGTCTTCCCTAACAGACCAACTGAACATCACTGGAGCTTGGCTGGAGGGCTGCAAAGTGCGAGCGTCCTTGGCTCTGATCCGTTTGTGCACGTCGGTGACCTTCTTTCTATCTCATTGTAAAGACTGTGTCGTGGTTGTAAGAGCCGCCGTGCTCCAAGCTGTAAGGGAGAAAATCAATTTCTCTTCTGCGGGGCTCACAATGCACCTGGAATTTTACCTGAACCAAGTAAACAAAATTGTCACCTAACTTGAATGGGGAAAGAGGTGTTAGAAAAACTCTTTATTGCTCTACTTCTGAGGCTCCTATTATTATTGAAGTCTGGCTGAGTTTTTCAAGGGATGGGTTATTAGGGGGCAGCTTTAAGATGAAACCATTCTTCAGAGATTATAATAGAAACATTTTAAAATTTAAATCAGTGGTAGAAGATTGAAGTCATGCAGTTGAGAAGCTGTGATTTTTTTTTCTAACATTTTTTTCTACGAAATATCCAGCCCACTCTGGCACCTGCCTTTAAGTCCTGATGTCCAAACATCGGCTGGCAAAGCAGCTGAAAAGTGAGCCAGTGACCTTGAGTGTGCCAAGGTCATGGTAATCATCTGTGTTTTTTCCAGAGGTAGAGTCCGTGGCACCGCCCCAGCCATGCTCCCAGGAGGACACGGCTAGGACAGCTGGAAGGAGTGTCCAGCTCCTTGGTAGGAAGGAATTCAAGTCAAGCCTAGACTCTTGTCTATGGCACAAGTAGACCTAACCCTAACTGCAATCCTGAGCCCTTATCCTAACCCCAAGCCCAACCCTAACCCTAACCTAACCTTAATCCTAACCCTAATCCTCTATAGTCATCTAAATGTCTGAAGTAGTGGTCTTCAATCTTGAGTCTAGACCTCCCCCCAAAAAGACCATCAGAAAGCACAAATATTTACATTATGATCCACAAAAGTAGCAAAATGCAGTCATGAAGTAGCAATGAAAATAACATGTGGTTGGGGTCAACACAACATGAGGAACTGTATTAAAGGGTCACAGCATTAGGAAGGTTGAGAACCAGTGATCTAAGGGGAAACCTGACAGTACCAGCTTCAGAAAACGTCCTGGATACCACGTCTCAGGTTATTGATATGTAATTGATATGACATGCCTTCATGATGTGCTGTTCTGCACATTCAGGGCATGTTGACTGTGATCTGAGTGTGCTACTCCGATGCCTGGCACATGACAGGTGGCAGCCTGCTGGCACCCTGGGTTGTAAAAACAACAGAGACTATAAGGATGTCAGATCCAACTACGCCTAGGTGTTGACTACACAAGTTTTTCAACCCTAAGCTTTATAAAATTAAAATGACAATACCTATTTTGAAAGAATTCCACAAGGAACTGAAAAGTGAAACTGGAAAAGCGTTGTGATTGTTGGGTTATTTAGTACAAGTGGCCGGCTTTCCCAGGATCCATCTCAGAAATCCATCAGTTGTGGTCAAGTGGATGGGACAGTAGTAAGAATAGAACAGTAGCAGGAGACCGTCAACCAAGGATTTAGAAAAAAAGGAGAATGCAAAGGATTGCCCATTTCCTGTCCACCCAGGGAACAGATCCTACAAAGGAAGAATGCCAGACTGTGCCATTAAGAGGCAGCTTGGGTGCACAGGCCCTAACAGGAGTTGCCAAAGGACATGTTTCATACTGTTCTCTAGACCTTCATTATCTTTCCATAATCTTGTCTACTGTTGGGCAGTGCCTCTACAAAACTGGGAGTCATAATATAAATGCATATTATAAAAGGGATTTATTAGATTGGCTTACACAATGGGGCTGAGTAGTCCCGCAATGGCCGCTGAGAACCACTGGTGTAGTCCCTCTACACCGTTAAGAGGCCGAGAACTTAGTAGCTTCTCATCCCATGAGGTTGAACAATTCAGCAGCTCTGATACTGAAGGACTGGGGGATTCCTGAGGAGTCACTGGCTAAAGACTCACCCTGGAGAGGTGAAGAAGCAGCACCAACGGGAAAGACCTGCTCACCAATAAGAAGCAAGAGCAAGTAGACAAGCCTTGCTGTTTCTCAGATAGCTTTAAAATCTGGGCCTCCACCCATAGCCTCGGCCTCCTCCCTGGAAATACTCTCAGAGACCAGCCAGAGGCATGTCTCTTGATTGGCCCCAGAATCAATGGAGTTACAGCAAAGATGAGCCATGACAGGGGCAGGAAAGGTGATTCAGCTGCTAAGAGTGCCAGTGCTTGCTACTCTTGCAGAGGACCCAGGTTCATGTCCCAGCACCCACATGGTGTGTCATAGCCGTCTGTAACTCTAGTTATAGGGGATACAGTGACCTTTCTGACTCCTGCAGGGTCCTGAATCTGTGTAGTGCACATACATATGTTAAGGCTCACACACATACCCATAAAATAAAGTAAATCCATGTTTTGTTTTTTTTTTTTTTTACAAGAGAAGACATTGCCTTACAATTACAGTTTCCACCCACAGGGAAGATGGTATAAATTTGCCAAAATCTGTAAAGACTGCCTGCAGGACTCCAGGGTGCTGGGGACTTCTGTTTGCCACAAAGAACCGATGTTCTCACAGGGCGATGACACTGTCACTTTTCTGTGATACCTGTGTGAACTAGTCAGTCTTCAAAGACAATCAGTGATGGCTGAGAAGCCCCTATTAGAACAGGTGAGATGCCCTCTGAAACACCTCAAAGTCCGTTCATGAGAACACCGAGGAAAACACATAACCAGAGCACAAAGAGAAGGCTGAGGGCTGCATCACCCAGTCCAACCCGCTCCCTTTGTGGGGCGAGCTCAGTGAAAACCAGGAGAGCCGAGGAGCTGTAGTTCTGTGGGATTCTGGGGGTGCAGCCTCCAGAAGAAAACTGAGCCATGCTTATGTGACGGACACAGTCTCTCCTCAACTGGCTCAAGTTCATATTAAACCCACCCAGCAGATTCAAGCGTCTGCACTGCAAAGCTCACCACTCAGGCTGATTTGCACAGCCAAAGGCCCACCCACTAGGCTCGCTCACTCTTTTGGTCTGTCTCATCTGCAAACACTTGAGGCATCCTCCCACTGTCCGCAGGGTGAGACTTGGGTCCAACTCTTCAGCTGGTGACCTCATTCATCTAGAATGAGAGTTAACCTCTCCAAGCTTCTCTGGAAGTTACTTGAATCGGAAACTAAGGACTTAACGTGTTACATTAACAAATATCCCTGCAATGAGTTATTGCTTCCTCCGTATGCTTGGTATGCTTGGAGGAATTACTTTTCACTCTGACTCTGGAATGTCTTCTGGTCAGCCAAGGCTGTGGCCAGCATCCCAGGTGACCAGCTCGCCAAATCTAATGCTCCCAGGCCATTTCTCAAGCTCCCTAAAGCCCCCTTCCAATCTTCACAAAGACACCATCTGCTTGCAGGCACTCCGAAGGGGACGTCTGCGCCGTATGGGATGTTGATCATATGTTAGCCACTTCTGCGAGCAAAGAAATATTTTGAAAGCTGCCAAGCCACCTTCTTCATCCAGCATGCATGAAAAATTCATTGGGGTTGCTATTTGTCAAGGGACTGCAAACATTTCCTCTCATTTGTCTCAATCCTTGCTTGAATTTCGACACCCAGCTCAGAAATCCACAGGCCCCACCATTTGGAGCCCTCCTTCCTTCCCCTTCCTCTCACACCAGAACTATCCATCACTTACTTTCTAAGAATAAGCAGGCTGTTGCTACCTTCAATTCCTTTGTCTGTGCAGATAAACTGTGCTGCTGGTGGACAGGATACGGTTTGGGCCAGAGGAGGCTGAACCAGAAGAGGCTCTAGACTTGGAAGAAGAGACAGTATAGGTCTGACGGTGTGGTTCAAGGATAGAATATTTGGCTAGAATGCACAAGGCCCTGGGTTCATGTCCAGCAGAGGGGTGAAAATAAGACAGTGATGGTTCCACCCACTGCCCAGTTTTCCCTTCTCATCTTAGGCATGCACATCTGGATACTGCACGTGACACAGTCCTCACCGTGCCTGCATGTTTGCTTGATGCACACAGTATTGTAGTATGAGACTTGTGGAGTCGCTATGTGGCAGAAATTGGGGATCTTGAATAGCTAACTATTTGAAGTATTTGTCTGAAAGAAATGATCAAACTGGAAATACCTGGAAGGCTGTGTTAGTTTCTTTTCTTGGTGTTGGACCAAACCTCTGACAAAGGCAAGTTAAGGAATGAAGAGTTTACTTTGACCTAGTTTGAGGTATGAGTTGGGAAGTGAGTCTATGATAGCAGAAAGTCATGGTGGAAGAAGCTTGAGGCAGCTGTTCCCATTGTATCCAC
>NC_022033.1:2466398-2474783 GCF_000317375.1 Microtus ochrogaster | reverse complement strand
TTCACATTGTACCTGCAGCTGCCACATTGTACTCATGGCTATTCACATTGTGTTTCCACTTAGTCACATTGTACCTGTAACTGCCACATTCTACCCACAATCAGGAAGGAGAGAGAGAGAGAGAGAGAGAGAGAGAGAGAGAGAGAGAGAGGAATGCTGATGCTCAGTTTAATTTCTCCCTTTTAGTCTATGACCCTAGCCCACAGCAATGGTGGTCCTACCTTCAGAGTGAGTTCTCCCTTTTCAACTAACCTAATCTAAAAAGAAATTTGTTTAATATATGATTCTAAAATCTGTCAGGTTGACAAAATTAACCATCAGAGGGACTGTTATTTATTGCTTAGTGTCGGGGAAGAGGCAGTATACAAGTGTGTGTGTGTGTGTGTACACACCCACACACACACACACACGTGTGTGTTTGTAAGCACATACATGTGAATGTCTAAGGCCGGAGGAAGACTTCTTTATCATTCTTCACCAGGGTCTCCACCCCACTGAACTGGAAGCCCAGAGCTTTGACTAAGCTATCTCTCTCCAGTCACCAATGCTGGCATCACAAGCACTTACAGACAGGCACAATTTTTTATGTAGGTGCTAGAGATTTGAGCTCAGGTCCTCATGTGTGTGGAGCAAGCACTTTTCCCAAGGAGCCATCTCCAAGCCCTATTTGGTATTTTTAAAGGATCATGTTATATGGCTGTTGAGATTATGTTATAAAGGCTGCCTGAGTTTGTTTTGACTTTGGATAGCTTGAATCAGAGCAGCTGCATTCACTCACAGAGATGCTCAGGAGACTGAGTTAACATTTTTGGGTGGATGATGGAGGACAAGGATGGGTGGTGGAGGACAGGGGAAGATGATGGAGAATGGGTGGACGATGATGGAGGACAGGGGAAGATAACAGAGGATGGGTGGATGATGGAGGACCAAGGTGGATGATGGAGGACCAAGGTAGATGATGGAGGACCAAGGTGGATGATGGAGGACAAAGGTGGATGATGGAGGTCAGGTCTGGGTGATTAAGGATGGGGAAGATGATGGAGAAGATATGTAGACAATGGAGGGTGGGGTGCTTAAGAGGTTCTTCCTTTCCCATATGAGTGGCAAACAGCATTTGAGTGGGGGAGATGCCCACAGTGTAGCTGCCTGCATTTTGCTCATAATTCTGTAAACAGCTCTTGGCCATTGCTGCTACAGTCCATATAAACTCACTGGCTCAGCCAGCAGGACCTAAGCATCACTTCTTGGACTTTCAGTGTTCTTGTTAGAGTTTTTCATGTCTTCCCAGGAAAAGATATGAAATAGGCCATTTTTGTTTGCCCTTTGCTCTTCAGTTGACTAGAAAGCTCTGTTTTGGAGCCCATAATTAATTACTTTCTATGGAGCATTATAATAAAACTCAGTAGAAAATTGAGGGGCACCTATGGTGGACCTCAAAACAGTGTCTTTCCAAGTAACTCAGAGCTCCTTATCAATAGGATACTCAGTCCACTTCTACACAGGGTCAGAGTGAGGCTCTTCCCAACCGTCTGTCCTCTGCAGTGTTTTGCTCTTTTAAAGGAACTTATCAAGAAGTATGGTTCACCAGAAGCCCCACAAGACAAAGCCCCTTAGACAAACACAGCTACTGCTGTTCCTAGTGATCCATCTGAGTATACCAGGAAGCCTGGGGTTCTTCCTTGTCACTGCAGACTTTAAGAGAACCAAGTGGGCTTCTCCTTTCCTGGCTGTCAGGGCCCCTCCCCTCCTGGCTGTCAGAGCCCCCTCCACGTCTGGGCTGTCAGGGGCCCCTTCCCCTCCCAGGTCAGCATCCCTGTCTGTCAGACAAACACAATAGGAATTATGTGACTTAACACTCTGTTTAACTGAATCTCATTTTCTAAATCCTGAATAAACCATGATAATACCATCTGGGTCAGACTGGGAGGTGGCCGTCCTTTAACGCCTCCCCCATGGACTGAGTGTCCCATTCTATTGAGATAATGGCACCAAGGTCCCTGGCACATGCTGAAGGGATAATGGTTATTTAAACATGCCAGGTCTTCGTGGAACAGATAAGCATTTTAATTTACATTTTTGAAAACTGGAAAGTAGGAAGAGAACAGGTGCTGCTGGGCTCCTTCCAGAGACGCTGATGCCAGAGCTGATAGATTCGAGTGTGGAGAGCAGCATAGTGGCACCTGTCACCTTCTGCTTATGCCCAGGTCTGCTGCTGGCACATATGTCCCCAACAGAAATGTGGAAAAGCTTCAAGACAAGAGGTCACAGGTCCATGTCCCCGCTTGGCTTTGGGCCCTCAGCAGTTTAGCCATCCTCCTACCCTCAAGACCCAAACACCCAAGTTAGGTGCTGAGGTCCCTGCTGTCCCTCAGGCTGTGCCACCACGCTCCCTAGACTCTGTGATGACCAGACCTTAGAGCTCACTGGTCTCTTGTGGCTCAGGATTTTTGCATGTGCTGTATTATGCTACAAACCTCACAGGAACACATTCCTTCATCCATAATGCATGCCTGTTTATGCTGTTATTTGATCAAAATTTGTCTTTCCTGTTGGGAATTTGCAAAGGAATTTGTCTATTTTGACTGCCCTGGTCACTTAGCTACAATAGAGCAGCAGCTCTCTATGCTTCTGATTGGACGAATGGTCAATCAAGAGATTAGTTCATACCTGGCTTAGCTGCACCATACTCTGAAAATCCCACTGAGCATGAGAATAAGCTTTTCTAAGTCACCCAAGGCAAAATTCTCCCTGAAGTCACTCTCATCCCCTTGTAGTCTGATCCTTTTCCTGTGTCCTCCTGACACAAGCCCTCTGTGAGCTCCATGATTACATGTACTGGGACCATGTGACCACCAGAATCCCACCTGGAGAGATGGCCTGTGGGCTCCAGAGTAGAAGCTATCTATTCTTCTTTGAAGCCAGTAGTTTAGCTGTATCACAGAAGAGACTCGGGAGCAGGGAAGCTGAGGGTCTGTGTTTACCATGTTGAAGTTCTCAGGAGTCATAGTGGAATCCCTGAGTGTCGACCCTCGCCCTGTCGATGATGTAATGACACGTGTTGAAGCCAGCTGAGAAGAATTAGGATGGGAGGAGCCTGAGGAGACAGATAACTCAGTCACTGAAGCACTTGATTTGCAAGCATGAGGACATGGATTAAACTCCCAGCGTTCACATATGGAGCCAATCTTTTACAGTTTCTGCTGCGTGTTTGTAATTCTATGCCAAGAAAAACAAAAACAGGTGAGTTCCTAGGGTTCACTAGCCAGTCAGCCTACTGGGCAAAGTCCAGGCCAGTCGCTGTCTCTGTCTCTCTCTGTCTGTCTCTCTGTCTGTCTGTCTCTCTCTCTCTCTGTCTCTCTCTCTCTCTCTCTCTCTCTCTCTTGCACATGCACACAATTGAACAGGAAGTACAAAGTATCCATCATGGGCTATGGAAGCAACTTTAATGCCACCTGTATCTTATAGTTGTTCCCGTACTGCAAGAGGCATTTCTCCTGTAGAATGGCAGGTGACCCCCATCCTGAAGAGTGCCATCTGTCCTTCTGGGTGTCTGTGTCCTACCATAGGCCCTGTGTTACAAGTCTAGAAGAGAAGGAATCACTAGTCTAGGCTGTGATCACTGTGCTCAGCTTCCAGCCCTGCATGCCTGTCACCTCACACCACCATCACTCTTGTTGCATCAACCACGCTGTGCCTGCTCAATGAGCCCAGCTCTGCCCATCTACTCAGAAGCCAGGCCACCCACAGCTGCCTTGTTCACTGCACCAGAAGTAGGAGATGATTCCATCCTCCAGTGACCTGAGCCAGGGAAAGGGCAGAACCAGTGTCATTTCTGGTAGGTGTGGACCACTGTCTTCCCAGGAGTCTTTGCAAGTGTTAGGAAATGCTTATCTCAAAACCTGACACGATGCACTTAAAACCTTGTGCTCCTAATTCTCTGATGTCACGGAGTGTACGGGCCACAGCCTGTCTTCATTGAGGTGAACCTGAGAGAAAAAATCAGAAAATCTTGAGATTGAGATACATGAGAAACACATTTTGCCTTCAAAGAGATATTTTTCTATGAGTGAAACTGACCAGAGACAAAGAAAGGAGATCTTTCTTGTAGACATTTTCCGTTTAAGCCCCTCCCACTGGTCCTGCATGTACTGGCAGGTAGAGGACATGCATCTCAGACCAGATTCCATCACCGGTCCCTGTGGGACAGATGCTATGAAACCTGGCCATGCCACCTTCAAGACGGGCGGTGACCCACCTCTGCCATGAACAGCAATAGGGCAGGAGCTTTATCAACTGTAGAAGGATGATAGTCCTGGGGCTGAAACATTCCCAGAAAGCCACCCTAATTTTGTTTTTATTTGGGATTCCTACAGGAGAGAGAGAAGCAATCAATCCAGCTGTGTGTAGTGAGGACCGCCGCTGCTGAGCTGTGACCCTAATGTAGGCATTTACCAGGACTTGGAGAGCAGCTGCTATGCTAATTTATGTCTCAGAACTTTGGGTAAAAGGTCAAGTGCAGCCGGGAGAATCGCACGCACAACACAGACAAAACAGCCCGGAGGCAAGAGTCCACATCTGCGAGATGGGGTGAAGAAGGCAGAGCCCCCCCACTCAGCACAGACAGCTGTGGATTTCTCTTGGCGTCCCCTCTGACTTCGCGCGTCTGTGCTGGACGTGCCGTGGTGCGGCTGGCGGCCGATGCGGCCTGAAGAAGCAGAGCACAGACGCCTCCCGACGGAAACCTCCCAGAGAGTGCTCGCTCTTCCTTGCTCCTTGACAAATTCAGCTCCTACTGCATGCATGAGACCTCCACACCCCTCTACTCAAGGATCCCCCAGAAAGAGGGATCTGTGTACAAGGCAGCTGGCCATAGCTGCTGCCACTGACTTTAAGTGAACAGGGCTGGCCATCCACTTAGCAGAGCAGAATTAGCAGGACATCAGCCTTGTTATCTTGAAGCAGTGATGCCAAGGGTGTAGGGAAATGAGTTCTCACTCCTTGCCAATAAGAGACCATCAGAATGACACTTTTAGGTTATCTGTTTAGGTTGGCTTTTTTAAATTCTGCAGAGCAGTTGGACAGCATCATTTAGAAATTAGACTGTGCATACCATTAACCCAACAATTCCATTTCTAGAAAATCCATTTACAGAAATGCTGACCAAAAAAAAAAAGAAAAAAAAAACAGCAAAGTCACAGACACACATATGGCAACCACCATGAATAGTGGAAACCTGGAAAGGAAACAACCGGCACACTTACTGAGGGTGCTCCATTTAACTCGAGGGCATCTGCAGGACACATTGTGCAGCCAATGAAAGATGATAATCTAAATGACTGGCAGGGACTCGGGTTGTCATCAAAGTCAGTTTCATCTAGCTGTAATAGCTACACTGTCAATTGCATGCATTTAAGATGCGTAACGAGACCACCAGTCCTATCTCTACTCCTATGGACTATTTCCTCCCCAAATTCCAATTGCATTTTACTCCCTGAGAAACCACTGTTCTGTCTCTGTGGATCATCACCTTCTAGTTTTAGACACATGGGTTTCATCCAGCTGCTTACTTTAGTTGACTTGTTTATTCTCTAACCCATTCATGTTGCATGCATCCATATCTCAACTTTTTAATTGCTGACTAATGTTTCCTTGTATTTATACCTTGAATTTAGAGGGCAGTTCAACACTATGCCCATTTCATGAAATAATAGTAGTGGGTTCTCCCTAGGGTCTATGAGCTCCTCAGACACAGATTCTTAGAGGTGTGTGTGTGTGTGTGTGTGTGTGTGTGTGTGTGTGTGTGTGGTGTTATCATGCATGTGTTTCTCCATGCAGAGCAGTCATAAATCCAACCAGAAAGTGGTTGGTTACCCCCATACCATTCATGCCACTATTGTACCCATAGTGTACCTCACCATGCTAATTGTTATTATAGCTCACGGGTCCACAGCTGGGTAAGACTGTTGGTGACTTCTCCTTCAGCAGCCTCCTTCTGGTACTGTGAGAGCCAGTCACCAAGGAGGAAGCTTCCTAGTCAGTACCAACTTGACTTCTTCATGCCCCGTGTCCAATATGCACGGTGCCTTCAGGAACAGCGTCTTTCCATCAAGTTCTAGAGAAAAAGGAGGTTTTTTTTTTTAAAGAAACTTTCAAATTTCCTTTGAAAACAGTTGCTCCTTTTACATACCCACCCAATTATGAAGACCCAGGACATATTTCTATTAATTAATTACATTTTAATCAATTAATTTAAAACAATTAATTACTTTTAATGAACAAAAAATATATGTGTGTATTTATCATGCAAAACATGGAGTTTTGAGATATCGCGTGATGTGAGATGGTTCAATCAAGTTAAGGGGAAAGAGTAAGAGGAAGTAGCATTCAAATGTGCATCTATCACATGATAGCAAAACACGCACTTTGTCACTGACCAGGTGACTGTCTCTGTACACTCGCAGTGGGAGACACTGAAGGAAAGGAAAGGTACCCACACACTAACACAACAGAAGAGAGCACATCAGTTCTCAACCACAGTTATCTTCAGAAGGTGTGACCAAGGCTGGAGTTTGCTGGCGTTTGGGACAATTTTCTCTGCATCTGTTACTTTTATACATTTAAAAACTAACAGAGCTTGTTGACATAGATCCCTGCTTCTGAATGGGCTAAGGCAAGAGAATAACTAGTCAAAGGTCAGCCTGAACAACGTAAGTTCAAGGCCAGCCTGATTAACTTAGTGAGAGCCTGTTTCAAAAAGAAAAAAAAAATGCAATTTGGTGGCTTAGTTCTGGCCTAGCATGTGCGTGACTGTGGATTCAAACCTTTAACCACAGAAGGACAAAAGATACCATAGATACTAGTGTGTTCAGACTTTCTTAAATTTATTATTTTATTTTTTTTAAAAAAGAAAACAAACTATCTTTTTTTTCATTTTATATACCAGTCCCAGTTCCCACTGCCTCCCCTTCTTCCACCCCCTCCTCCTATCCCCCACCTCACCCCCTATGCACTCCTCAGACAGGATAAGACACATTGCTTTGGGGAAGGTCCAAGGCCCTCCCTACTATATCTAGGCTGAGCAAGGTATCCATTCAAAGAGAATAGGCCTGCCAGCAAAGTTTCAGCACCAAGGAGTAGAGATGGAAACTGGGCTATTGTGAGGCCCAGATGCCACTGCCATTCTGAGGGCAGCTTGACGGGCTCCTGAGAACTCTTTATGGAGTTGAAAAAGGAGTCTTGAAAGGCATGAGGGCACAGCTGCATGTGTGGATGTACGGATTTCTAAGGCGAGGTAAGACCAGAGGTGCTCACAACCATAGCAGCTGCCCCACTGGTGATTGAGAAGATGTGGCAGCCAGATAGCCAGTAAGACCACACACACTCCTGTGCCAGCCAGGTAGCCAGTAAGATCACACCCCTATAATGGAACAGCTGGAGACTGAGACAGAAAAAGCATTCGGGTTCTGCTTCAGTGGTAGACTCCAGGAATGACACCTCTATTTCCACAAGCAAAGAACCTAACAGGCTGCAGACAACTAAACCCCTCAACATGCTGTAGAAATTGAATCCCCCCCCAAAAAAAGAACTGAAGTCCCAGAGTAAACAAAAGACCCCAGAGTTTAGTGAGAGCATGCCCACAGCAGAGGGGCCACACTTGGGATTCCGCAGAGCGTACACTTGTAATAAAACTCAGCTCCAAATTGTTAGTCATGCTCCTAGTTTTGTCCTGTTGCCGTGACAGACACCCCGACTAAAGCAGCTTAGGGGAGGATGGGTTTGTCTCAGCTCATAGTCCAGGGTCCAGTCACAGCAAGGAAGTCAAGGAATTAAAGCAGCTACTTCCATCATGCCGAGTCAGGAGCAGAGGAAAGCTACAGTACTGCTTGAGCCCTGTCCCCCATGACCTTATATCATATTTTGGGAGCACGGGGTCCCACTCAGACCACCTATTGCCGTGAAGTCACACAGTGTTAGTTTGTATAGCATGTATATCAGTCTCCCCACAAGCTGCTCTTCCACAGTTTTATCAGAGCTAAGGATGTGTTTCCATGGTAACCTAGCAATTGCCTCCTTGGAAGGTGTCCAAGTCAGCCCCGCCTTCTCTGGACCTTGGCACTTCCAGAATCGCTTCTGCCCCAGGGCAACTGTTGTTGGAAACCTAACTTGTGTGATCAAGCTGTAGGAAGAGGGGTCCATTTCTTCCATTCCTCATGCACCTCAGAGGGCTGCCTCTTCTACAGACTCACACTGTCCATGTCCCTCCTTGTCTTCTTACACATAAGAACCCCAGCTCCAGCCGGGCGGTGGTGGTGCACGCCTTTAATCCCAGCACTCGGGAGGCAGAGGCAGGCGGATCTCTGGGAGTTCGAGTCCAGCCTGGTCTAC